>NW_024754076.1:32500-82500 GCF_018991925.1 Homarus americanus
AAAGATTTGCAAACAACAATTTATTAGGTTTAGCGAACAAACTGAAAACGGTGGAAAGGGAAAAATAATAACCGAGAAAAAAACAGGAAAAGGTGGAATGGGTAGAGAAAGTGTCGGTGGTCAGTGAAAATGGAAAAAAGGTGGAATGGGTAGAGAGAGAGAGAGAGAGAGAGAGAGCACGACAAGCCAGGTATGTTCTGTTGTTTGCTTCTACACAAAGAATCAAAGTGAACATTCTCTCTCATTTTACTAATATTACACAGAGTCCAAAAAGTACTTGAGGTCGATGAATTTCAAAATGAACACTGTGACTCCTGTTGTATAGATTAGGTTGTCAAAATCCTTCGTCCGCTGTGTCATATTGTTTAACTATTAAAGTGTAAAGATACCTTTTTTTAATCGTGTGTGTGTGTGTCTTTCATATAACCACCTGTGTATCATGACGGACAGGTAGATCACAGGTGTATCTTATTGTTTACATATGACGTCATATCCCAACCACACACAATGCTTTGTTTATTACGAATTATTCCATTAAATTTATAGGTAATTGACGATAATTTCTTACATATTAGTTATGTAAGATTATCCAATCATCAAACTTAACTGTCACAAGATTCTAGACCTCGTTAAGACCGTGTTATAAGATTCTAGACCCCGTTAAGACAGAGTCACAAGATTCAAACCCCGTTATAACCGTTTCACAAGATTCAAGACCCCGTTAAGACCGTGTCACAAGATTCAAGACCCCGTTAAGACCATTTGATAAAATTCAAGACCCCGTTAAGACCGCGGTGGATAAAAACGTCACCGAAGACCACACGAAACATTTTCAACAACACTACCGACTTGTTTTGTATTCTGGTCTATAAAATAAAACTTGTGGTGTCACGTAGAAAGGAGAGGCTGTTGGCGTGGCGAGTAAGTACAGGTCAGTCGTTTTTCGTCTATCCGTCTGTCTCTCTCTCTCCTGTCTGTTTCACTTTTTTTCTCTGTCTGTCTTTCTCTCTGTCTTTTTCTCCCTTTTATCTGTCTGTCTCTTTCTGTCTCTCTCTCTCTCTCTCTCTCTCTCTCTCTCTCTCTCTCTCTCTCTCTCTCTCTCTCTCTCTCTCTCTTCCTTTGTCTGTCTACCACAACTGACTGGAACAATAAACACTCAGAGTCCCACTTTTACAGTGTGGTAAAAATTTGACTGTGAAAGACTGTTTTTAGAAGTTTTAAAAAGTGACTGAATGTGAGAGTCTGCCATTGGACACTTTTGCATGTAACTGGCTAATGACTGTCACCTTAAACTGCACACATCTAAGGTAACAGGTAACTGGGTAATGACATACCTTAAACTGGACACATCTCAGGTAATTGGCTAATGACTGTCACCTTAAATTGCCCTAACCTAACCTAACCTGACCTAACCTAACCTAACCTAACCTAATCAAGCCGAAGCTCCTGGTAACTGGTATGTTCTGTGTGGCTTGTATCTTGCTCCTCCCCTCCACTCCCTCCCCTCCCCCTCCCTCCCCCCTCCCTCCCTCCCCTCACCACCCCTCCCTCCTCCTCACCTCCCCCACCTTCCCCACTTCCCGCTCTCTTCTCTCCAACCATTTCCCCTTCCTCTCTCCCACTTCAACCTCCCTCCTCCTCTCTCTCCCTCTCCTTTCCTCATCTCCCCCCCTCTTCCACCCCCCCACCCCAGGGTACCCTCACAGTGTAGGTGTAAACCAACACGACAATGGCCAACCATCAGAGGCCAGGCGAACTGAATCTTTGTAAAGGGTTAAAATGGTTGGCACGAGGGATTTTTTTTATTTTTTTTTAGACAATAGAGAATAAACTTTTAGGGGGAATTACTTAATTTTCTCTGGTAAATATAAAATCCCTTAACGTTAATTATAAATAAAAAAAAATACCATCTAATGTTTTTTTTGTGGTCTTTGTAATATATTATTTTGTATTTTTTTAGTAAGGAATTTTGTTCTCAATATTATCGACGGTAAAACAGCAACACAACTATCAGACATACACACACTCCTTCAAGAGCATCCAAGACCTCCTCCTTACTTACTTACAAGATGCTTAAATAAGACGTCTCTCTCTCTAACAACCTCACAGTCAACATCATGAGAAACGTAGAGTATTTGTCCAGGGGCACGATGGTGTTTACCCAAGCCTAGGAACGTCTTGAGCTCTCCTCCTTAATACGCACTATAGGTCGAGTCCTTTTGATCCCAAGGAGACACGGCACGTAAAGAACGCCACCTGGATATAGTTGTGTGTGGAGGAGAGGAGGAGGTGAAGACGCCCCCCCTTCACCCCATTTCCTCCCCTCCCCCAAGAGTTTGTTCAGCGGTGCAGTGTGTGAGAGTGAAGAGAGGCAGTTAGTTAGGGGGGTGGGGGGGGGGGTGAGGGGGGTGTGTATACTACAAGACATAACACTTAAAACAGTCATACAAAAACAACAACACAACTACTCTTGTCATAACTTCACCTCAGGGCGCTTGTCTTTAATAAATGACAATCTTGCAATCTCGGTGATGGAGGTGAACGAGAGAACCAAGATACCAATTCTACGACATAAAAACAAGAGAAGACTTATGTTAGTTGTACAGTACATCAGCGGCCTTACTAAGATAGTACCTCCCCTCCCTCGGCCAATAACACTCCAGTATCTCCTAAATAAGCGACGCTCTAAGGATGAATTTTATTTGAGTCTAGATTACGGGAGTTGGATTCATAAATTCTCCTTCATGTGGAATTTTGTGGAATTTATTACCGTGGATGAAAACAAACCACGTAATGGGATGATGGGATTGACAGTGATGAACGCGTCGACAGGTAAAAAAAAATGTGACGTAACAGAGAGACAGACAGAGAGACAGACAGAGAGACAGACAAAAGTATAACTCGGCAAATAATACAAGACAGTGTTGTTGACGCTGTATAGTGTTGTGAAGGCGGCCAGCGTCTTGATGGAGCCTTCTATATTAGATAAGGCCATCAAGTGTTGCCAAGGCTAAAAACCGTCCGCACTTTCTCAGTAATCCCAGAGGTGAAAAAAAAAAAAAAATCTTACGTCCCGCCACGAATACTGGAGAGGTGTGGGGTGTGTCTGTCTGCCTCTCTGTCCTACTGTCATTCGCTAGAACTGACTTATTAAAAACTACTTGGGTACTCTACTCACAACTGTAAAAGTGTGTGTGTGAGAGAGAGAGAGAGAGAGAGAGTTTTATAAAGTCAACTCGACTGCGCTCTCTCTCTCTCTCTCTCTCTCTCTCTCAAAAGTAGGCTCGTAAATACTCTCTCTCCACCCTTATCTCTCCCTCCCCTTTCCCCTCTCTCTCCCACTGCCCTTTCCCCTCCTTCTCCCCTCCCCCTTCCTCTCCTGTCCTCCCCTCCATTCCAGAGTAAAAATGAGACAGAATGATTGGATACTAATAAAACATAGCCCCTTTTCACCTTGAATAGACACAACCGCGGCCAGGTATTTTTAGTCATTATGCAGGAACCGTCTCACCTGGCCCCACGAGGCAGCCAATACGATTATGATATTTAACAGTTAATTACAGGTATACACGTCAACAACATCATCATCATCATCATTAAGGTAATTAGTTTTTTCCTGGTGATCAGAGGCCTAATATATATATAAACAATAGTTAGGTATTTTTATTGACTCTATTACAAATGATAGGTTTTGTGTGATTAAGGTTATATTAGTCGTTATTTGAGAGGGATATATTATAGTATGTTCTTATGGTAACTCAAGATGGTGAGTGAATCATGTAGGAAGTATTGTAAGTATTGTTATTCTCACACACACACAAACACACACACACACACACACACACACACACACACACACACACACACGTACGTTTCCCCGGCTACTGAAGACACCTGGATATAAAACCCACTAAGAACTAATTACAACCTGTAGTGTGTAGTCGTCGGTATGAACCCCACAAAACCTCCTTATATCGTGTTGGGTTAGGTTACGTTATGTTAGTTCAAGTTAAGGTAAGTTAGGTTAGTTCAAGTTAAGGTAAGTTAGGTTAGGTTAGTTCAAGTTAAGGTAAGTTAGGTTAGGTTAGGTTAGTTCAAGTTAAGGTAGGTTAGGTTAGGTTAGGTTAGGTTATTTCAAGTTAAGGTAAGTTAGGTTATGTTAGTTCAAGTTAGGGTAGGTTAAGTTAGGTTAGGTTATTTCAAGTTAAGGTAGTTTAGGTTAGTTCAAGTTAAGGTTGGTTAGGTTAGGTTAGTTCAAGTTAAGGTAGGTTAGGTTAGGTTATTTCAAGTTAAGGTAGTTTAGGTTAGTTCAAGTTAAGGTTGGTTAGGTTAGGTTAGGTTAGTTCAAGTTAAGGTAGGTTAGGTTAGGTTAGGTTATTTCAAGTTAAGGTAGGTTAGGTTAGGTTAGGTTAGGTTAGTTTCATCACTGGACCACATGAACCAAAGCAGTACATGACGTCCACCACCCGTACTCTGCCCACCTCTATCCCAGCACAAAATAGCCGTACAGTCATAGCCGGGAGACCATGGTAACGGCTCATTACTCCGTATAAATATTCAATTACCATCACACTTCGACAGCCAATCGCAGCTAATTGACAGTCGTTTGGGAAAGCCATAACTCACAGCTGGAAATTGGGCATACTCTCATTGTGGATTTCACTCGCTATAAAGAAACATCGAACCGCTATTGAGCTCGGAGTGCCATTAACGATAATACGCTCATATCATTTCTCTCCGCGCCGCTGGCACCTGGCGAGTACCTGTAATGTTACCTGGCGAGTACCTATAATGTTACCTGGCGAGTACCTGTAATGTTACCTGGCGAGTACCTGTAATGTTACCTGGCGAGTACCTGTAATGTTACCTGGCGAGTACCTGTAATGTTACCTGGCGAGTACCTGTAATGTTACCTGGCGAGAGTACCTGTAATGTTACCTGGCGAGTACCTGTAATGTTACCTGGCGAGTACCTGTAATGTTACCTGGCGAGTACCTGTAATGTTACCTGGCGAGTACCTGTAATGTTACCTGGCAGTACCTGTACCTAGTACCTGTAATGTTACCTGGCGGTACCTATAATGTTGCTGGCGAGTACCTGTAATGTTACCTGGCAGTACCTGTAATGTTACTTGGCGAGTACCTGTAATGTTACCTGGCGAGTACCTATAATGTTACCTGGCGAGTACCTGTAATACCTGGCGAGTACCTGTAATGACCTATACCTGTAATGTTACCTGCAACCTGGCGAGTAATGTTAATGTAACTTCTATAATGTTACTTGGCGAGTACCTATAATGTTACCTGGCGAGTACCTGCAATATTACCTGGCGAGTACCTGTAATGTTACCTGGCGAGTACCTATAATGTTACTTGGCGAGTACCTATAATGTGACCTAGCGAGTACCTATAATGTTACTTGGCGAGTACCTATAATGTTACCTGGCGAGTACCTGTAATGTGACCTGGCGAGTACCTGTAATGTGACCTGGCGAGTACCTATAATGTTACCCGGCGAGTACCTGTAATGTGAAGTGGCGAGTACCTGCACCAAAACCTGGCCTAAAACTATTACACCCGAAGCGAGGTTACTGTTATTATTACTGGATACAGGAGTAGTATTTGTAATTTGTGTTATTGATACTGAACCCACAAGCCGTTCTTATATTCCGGTGTTGTTATTATTGACATGGAGAGGTAAACAAGTAGGTAAACACACACACACACACACACACACACACACACACACACACACACACACACACACACTAAAATAACCCTTTAAGATCCGGTATTAAAGTCGTATTTCCTATACCTAAAACAAACATCGGACTCTGAGGCAAGATAGTGATAACTAACGTCTCAAGTTCCATAAATTATACTGAAAACAAAGTCGGTATCTTAATTAATGAGATCCCACAGGTAATGCAGGTAATCCTTAGAATAAAACATAATATATATGAATCTGTGAAAGGATATTGTTATTTTTTTGGTAATTTAGGAAGTGATTGAAAATAACAGTGGTTGTGTTGGTACAGGTAAGAACTGACTTAAAGTACAGGTGTGAATGGTAAGTCTCTCTGGTGTAATAATATTGTGAACGTTTCTGTATTAATGTAAGACAGGTGTTAATTAGAAGTGGCTTACCTGTGTTCATCAATATGGCTTCAATGAATGAATGAATGAGAGAGAGAGAGAGAGAGAGAGAGAGAGAGACACTTAGTTCAGTACGTATATATATTTCCTCATTATATTTTACGTACCAGATGATAAAGAACGTTAATTAACAATGATAAAGACCTTACGTTAATTAACAATGATAAAGACCTTACGTTAATTAACAATGATAAAGACCTTACGTTAATTAACAATGATAAAGACCTTACGTTAATTAACAATGATAAAGACCTTACGTTAATTAACAATGATAAAGACCTTACGTTAATTAACAATGATAAAGACCTTACGTTAATTAACAATGATAAAGACCTTACGTTAATTAACAATGATAAAGACCTTACGTTAATTAACAATGATAAAGACCTTACGTTAATTAACAATGATAAAGACCTTACGTTAATTAACAATGATAAAGACCTTACGTTAATTAACAAAAAAATGTGATTTAGTCTTCTAGTTCTTAACACAAAGATAACACACATAGAAGAATTATACCTTAACAAACTTCTATCTTCATTATTCTCTTAAGTGTAACAGAAGAGGAGATGTATATATTTACCTTGCCTGTCTGCCTGTCTGCCTGTCTGTCTGTCTGTCTGTCTGTCTGTCTCTCTAATTCACCGCCAAAATTCATGATGTTACCTCGTCTGTAATTCTGTTCCCGACATTCACTCACTCACGTCACCTCACTCTCATCTTCTTCCCCTTCTCTTTGTCCTCCTTCTTCTCACCATCCCCATCTACTTCATGTGAATTGTAAACTCTCATGACAAACTGAGCGTCGCCATTTATGATGAAGAAATTTATTATAATATCTTGTAATGTATATCATGTTTCTCACACACACACACACACACACACACACACGAACAGCCTGAATATCTAAATAAAATCCGAATTGCATCTCTCATATTGAAGTAGAGTCGCCTGCACTTGCATACCTAGTACAGTGGCTGGTGTATTTTGTGAGATACGGCACTTATGTTTTTGTTTACATCGTATTACAACTTCCTGAATGGCCCTCAGGAACCTCGCAATAGTAACCAGACTGAGGATGGTAGATAAGTATTCCTACAGATATGCCACATCTCACCAACCACTGTACTGTACCAGGTGTTATTGAAGGCAACTGTACCTGGTGGGGTATGGCTAAGAGGGAGTGTTAATACGATATAAACAAACACAGAGGTGTCACATCTCGCATAAACACACCAGCCACTTTACTGTACCAGGTGTAAGTGAAGGCAACTGTACATATAAAATAAAAATGCATGTTATATTCAAGTACACGAGACCAATTTCTGGCAGACTAAAATTTTATAATATATGATTTGGGTCCCAACTCTTTTTGAATTTTTAAGACCATTTTCCCTGCATCAGACCAGAGACTCGAGCTTTAAAACTCCGGTCACATTCTGACAAAATGATATTCCTGTCTAAGAATTCTTTACCCGCAGCCATTTTTACATCTTGCGTTTTTCTTTTTCCTCGGTAAGAAAGGATTAAAAAATATGATTAACACAATTCTATGTGAATCTAATATGGCGGCGAAATTGCGTATGGACTCTACCGAAATACTGCATACGAGTATTTTGTTTATTATTAGTGAAAGGTTAGAATAATGATGTGATTGTTTGTACACGATTGGGAGTAGTTTACATGAGAGGACTGTCTTGTTTGTAGGATCCAGATCGTCAAGGATCACCTGTTTGAAGGACCAGTTGCATTTATTATTATTATTATTATTATTATTATTATTATTATTATTATTATTATTATTACTGGTATTGTTATTGTTATTATTATTATTATTATTATTATTATCGGTATTATTATTATTATTATTATTATCGGTATTATTATTATTATTAATAATACACTTTCTCTTTTCATTCCTTTACATTTTAAAAGTTCACTCTAGGGCCACACTGAATCAAGCAGCTCCTGAAAGAAAAAAAACACAAGTTAAATCTCCCGTAACTGTCGATGGATTACGTACTTAAAAGACCCCAATTGTTGACACAGCAATAACTCTATGACGCCAACAGGAGGGAGTTCTATTCTCGATAAAAACGTGAATTATTTTAACATGATTTCAAGTGACTTTGTGCCAGTGAACTAAAGTTATGTTGACAGTAGGTAAAATAGCTTTCTTGTACGTGTGAAGAGAGTGGATGGAGATGATGGGTGATGGATGGAAGAATGGTGTAAGATCAACATTCATCATCAATACCTCACATTCATGATCAACACTCAACATTCATACATCATACATAATATACATCATATATATACTACATATCTGATTTTACCTCAGTTGGGTATGATTTTAATTGATACAAGATGGACGAACTGAAAACACACACACACACACACACACACACACACACACACACACACACACACACACACACAAACACACACAAACACACACACACACACACACACACACACACACACACACACACACACACGTTAAATATTAACTCAGAGATAAACTTTCAAAAGCTTCCTGGATCACCGCTCACGGCGTTGACTACCCCGCTGGCTGACAACACCTACTAGCCCTGCAGAAGGTTAAACTCATTCAACATTAAAATGACAACCTTCTATCAACGTCCCCTTCTAACTAGAACGCTTTTTAATGTACTTTTGTTTTTTTGGTGATTGTGAGACATAATAAATGATGTGTGTGTGTGTGCACGTGTGTCGCAAACAGGTTGGTGAAATGCGTCTAGTGTGGCAGCATTAAGTTAGTGTTAAGGTGCAAGCACTGCATGCTCCCTCTTGCTTTCAGCTGTCGCCGCTGGCTAGCGGCGAACAGGGAAACAACTTGCATAAGTCTTCCCCTGCCAGTACACAGCCTCTTCACCACCAAGACTCCTGCTGTGCCTCCTCGTGGCAACACACGGTAACTGGGTGCCTCGTGGGCCCAGGCTAGACCAGCAGGGTATATCGGAGTAGCAGTGGGCCCCAGAGGGACAGCGCAGAAGCCCACTGGCATGTGGACACGTTCTGGCGCCTACCAGCCATTGCCCGGCAGCCTTGAGGATTAACCATGGTAGGTATAAGGCTACGGGAGTAAACCCCGAACAAAAAATCTGCGGTGGAGCCGCGCATCAGGCAGACATGCTTACTGAGCTCCAACAAGACCCCAACGGCGGTATAGGTGGAGGAGGTGACCACATAAACCCAACGACTACACCGGCGGACGAAGGCAATGCCTGATGGACAGGCTACTAAGGCGAAACCCAACAAACTGGTCTATCAGAAGTCCATTGCAACTCTCCCTCTCCCCAGTAGTTGCAACACTTGCACCACTGGATCAGGAAAAGGAAGAGCCAAGATGTGTGGTTACAGTCTGCGCTCCTGCCTCACCACATAAATCAACTCACGCGCAGCCATCATCCATTTCATCATACCTCTGATCATCATGAAAACCCCTATACCCCCAAAAGTCTTATAGTGATGGAGACAGGCAGAGATGACTGCGAGGAGTTTCTAGTCACAACACTGCACTCGGGCGGCACAGATAAGATGGTCGTTTATGCACTGGGATTTGGCAGCAATGCAATCTGGTCCTGTCTGTGCGATTGAGCAGCCCTTTCGGGGAGCCACTCTGCTCACCCCACACGAGGAGGGGGCTAGAAAGGGTGCCCTAAACATAGCCTGCCTAAAATCCCAACCTGACTGGGTAACCACACCCAGTAAGGTCATCCTTATGGGGCCGAAAAAAGTCAAAATCACAGATCCAAACAAAAACAAACCATTCAACCTTTTATGGTCGCTGCATGGAATGCCAGGAATCTTCTGGATACTGGCACAAATGAACGTCCTGAAAGAAGAACTGGTCCTGTGGCAAGTGCTAGCTAGGCATAACATTGACATAGCAGCCATCAGTGCATCCCAGCTCCCAGATGAAGGCCAGCTCACAGAACGGGGGTCTGGCTATACCTTCTTCTGGAAGGGTAAGCCTGCTGCGGAGAGAAGCCGCATATATGGAGTTGGCTTTGCCATCCGCCAGCGTATCCTACACAGTCTAACTGAAATGCCTATTCGGATCAACGAGCGCCTCATACGGCTTCGAGTCCCACTGAATCACTCACGTCATGCCTTTTTCATCAGTGCATATGACCCCAACACTGGATGCAGAGGATGACATCAAGGAGGCCTTTTATGACGACATTGACATAGTGCTAACCTCTATCCCCAGAGAAGACAAGGCTGTTCTTCTTGGCGACTTCAATGCCAGAGTTGGCAGAGATGAAAGCATTTGGCAGGGAACCATAGGAAGAAATGGACTAGGCAAGTGCAATGCCAATGGCCTACTCCTCCTCGGCAAGTGCGCTGCGCAAAGCCTCACTATCACCAATACATTGTTCCGGCAAGCCGACAAGTTCAAGGGTTCGTGGCAACACCCACGATCCAAACACTGGCATCTCATTGACTACATCATTGTCAGAGAAAGAGATCGCCGAGATGTCCTCATCACCCGTGCGATGCGTGGCTCAAACCACTGTGATATTGATCATCGGCTTGTCAGAGCTAAGCTCTCACTTCACGTCGCCCCAAAATGGCGAAGGCAGCAAGCCTTCAAAAGAGGTTTTAATACTAAGTGTCTGGAGGATCCAGCAGTACCACATGCTTTCAGAGAGCAACTCAAACATGGGCTCATAAAACAACCCAACAGCAAACAACGCGAATCCCAGTGCCAAATGGGATACTCTCAACACTGTTATGACAAAAACCCGCAGAGAGACCCTCGGTAAGATCAAAGAATACACCAGGACTGGTTTGATGAAAATGACCAAGCAATCAGAGTACTCATCGATGATAAACATGCTGCTTTTACTGACTGGCAGAACAACCCTCAGTCTCGGACCAAAGCTGAAACATTCCGTAAAGAAGAAAGCAGCAGTCCAGCCGGAACTTCGCATTCTAAAATAATGACTGGCTCAAAAATAAAGCATGTGAAATACAAAAACATGCAGATCAGCAGATGCGCGAATTTTTCAATTACATTAAAACAATTTATAGGCCAATCACTCGTGGTGCAACCCCCCTCCGCTCATCTGATGGCAACTTCATAATTAAACAGGATGGAGGCCTCCTTCAGAGCTGGAAAGAGCACTACCATTCATTGCTCAACCGAAACACCGATGTGGACGCCCTGACTACCCTGCAGGTCCCTCAGCATCCAAAGCTGACCCACCTCAGCTGCCCTCCATCCCTGGATGAGGTAGTTACTGCCATCAAATAGATGAAAAATAACAAAGCCTCAGGGCCTGATGGAATCCTAGCCGAGGTGTATAAAGCAGGAGGACGTCTAATCACCAGCCGTCTCCACTCTCTCCTGGAGAATATATGGGAAAAGGAGGAAATCCCCCAACCTCTTAATGATGTCTCCATCGTCAATATTTATAAGAACAAGGGAGACCGGTCAAATTGTGGCGGTCAGATTGTGGCAACTAATGAGGGATCTCGCTGCTCTCCGTAGCTGGCAAGATTATCTCCCGAGTCCTCCTAAACAGACTCCTTCCTGAGGCGGAAAGCTTCCTCCCAGAATCTAAATGTGGTTTTAGACCATCACGTGGCACCACTGGCATGATCTTTGCTGCCCGCCAGATACAGGAAAAGTGCAGAGAACAGCGTCGTGACCTGTAAATGGCTTTCATCGACTTAACCAAGGCCTTTGACTCGGTCGACAGGAAAGCCCTCTGGTGGACCCTCAGCCGTTTTGGCTGCCCACCAAAATTCATCGCCATTGTAAGGCAACTCCACGATGGCATGAACGGCAGTGTCCTGCACAACGGCACCCAGTCTGAGTTCTTCCCCATCCAAACAGGGGTAAAACAAGGGTGTGTACTGGCACCAACTCTTTTCCATTTTCTTGGCTGCCTTCCTTACTTGTGCCAATGCCAATTTAGCCGGCAGGGTAGACATCGAGTACCGGGTGAAGGGTCTTTTCAACATAAGACGACTCCAGGCAAGAACAAAGGTGCGGCAGCTTCCATTACTGAACTTCAGTATGCAGACGACCTCACCCTTGTTGCTCACACTAAACACCTACGCATATGCGTATGCGCACTTCGGCCTTGAGGTGAATGTACGTAAGACTCAGATTCTCTTTCAACCTGCCCCAGGTTCAGACACACCTCCACCCTCCATCCAGCGTAACGGTACTACTCTCTCTATTGTTACCCACTTTCGGTGTCTCGGCTCCCACGCACCCACCACCTCAGACATCGATGAAAAGATTCAGCATCGGATCAGATGTGCACTTCAAGCCCTTGGCAGACTCGAAACCGTGTCTTCAGCTGTAGGGAGCTGAAATTATCTACAAAGCTGCACGTATATCGAGCAGTAGTCCTCCCCACCCTGCTATATGGCAGTGAGACACTTGAAAACCTTTACCAACGTAGGCTACGATCCATCTTCCGTGTTCGATGGGAAGAGAAGAGAACAAATGCCAGTATTCTTGCTGACACCAACTGTAGGAGCATCGAGGCTACCATTATCCATGAACATCTACGCTGGACTGGCCATGTTACCCACATGGACGACAGTAGACTGCCAAAGCGGCTTACTTTACAGTCACCTAACGAATAGTAAACGTAATACCGGAGGGCAATTGAAAAGGTATAAGGATAGTCTTAAGACAAACCTGAAAAGTGTCAAATCGACCCCCTCAACTGGGAGTCGATTACCCCACATCGTAACGCTTGGAGGAGCACCACACGAGAAGGTGTCAATACTTTCGAGTTAGCCCGACTGCAAATTGAGGCAGACAAGCGCCAACGCCGGAAAGACGTTGCCACCGCCCCTCCCGCACTAGATTCAGCTATCCACATGTGCAAAGTCACCTCAAAACTCACCAACCTACAGTAGGTGACATCCCTAATAACTCATATCATAGCTGGATGATCGTCATACTCGATTCCGAGTAACAGCAAAGTAGTAGTAGTGTGTGTGCCTGTGTGTCATGTACGAGCAGTACACTGTTTTAAGGGAAGTGTTTAGTACTCTATCTCTCTCTCTCTTATTTTTAGTCTGTTGTGAAAGTAGGAGTAGGAGGTAAAGGAGGTGGTATAGAGACAGAGAGGCCGACAGACAGACACGACAAACAAACAGAGACAGAATAAGATCGTATCCCTCTCACCACCAACTCCGGTCAATTGTACTAATGGAGGCTACGACCCCTTAATCCACCGGGAATAAAACGCTCTCTTAAGGTAGGGTTATTTACCTGTACTGCTTCTTTCATACGTCCGTCGTTCGAGTCCTTAATGACGGCTATTAAGAAATTCTATCATAATCTCTATTTACTGGATAATAATTAATTTTGGATATTCTTGTTGATAAAGAACACACCGAAGCGACTTGTCTGATACAGTGTTTACCAAGAGTTCAAACCAAAAAACTAATGGAAGATAACAAATATTAAACAAGAGGCTGATAACCAATAAAAAAATCCTCGTGAACAACATCCATTCACCAGGTCATGAGAGGCGGTGAGCGAGAAAAACATTGATAATAATGATGATAACCTTATGAGGACTTGCCTTTTCTTTTAAATCACACACCACCCAGAAACCAAATTTAATTCCACCAAGAAAAAATTTAAACTTTAATCTGAAAATTAATTACTATTATGATTACTAAAAGACGAAATAAATCAAGCTTCTCAACCATTTTAATTGAGGTTCGATAATGCTATAGAGGGCAGTATTAACAAATGATATTCCTGGCGTAAGATACAAGACCTCAACGCCCTTATCCTTCCTGGCACTGATGACGGTCAGACATGAACGAGTTAACACGTGTCAAATAAAAATAATCTGAGATTATAAAATGGTAAATAATAATCTCGTCACACCTGAACTTTGCCACAATCACAAACGTCAACAAATACATAACGATAAAAATGGACTGACTTGAAATACATATATGTCCAGCCATCCTCCCTCCTTTCCAGCGGTCTGTCCCTCCTCTGTCTCCCTTCTTCCTCCCCTGTCCTCCTCCTTCCCTCATTTCACCAGCCTTCAACCAACCCATAACAATTCTCTCTCCTTAAGTATCCAACGCGGTTGTCAACATTATGGTAATTAGTGCTATTACATTTTACGATTGTTATTATATTATTGCTGTTATTGGTTGTTTTATATAGATATTTTTGTTTTTGTAGTTATTTTTTTATTATCACAGTGAAATATTATATTACATGATCTTGGTTATCCTTTGGTTGTTTTGTTGTTATTATTGGATGATTATTGTTTTTATTAGTCATTGTTATTTATCGCTGACATTGGCATCGGTATTACATTTACCGTAATTTTAAGTTATCATTCATACTATTCTTTATCATTAGTAACAGTAGTAGTATATTGGTGTTCTCTAAATGAAGGTCGCATTGTGTCTCTGCTACTTGGTGACCTTTATCTGATGACGGTAATCTGTGCAATGAACACTCTGACAGTGACACTTGACAGACAGCCCCAGTCAGTGACAGCCTGTAGGACAGTGACAGCCTCTAGACAGTGACAGCCCCCAGACAAGGACAGCCTCTAGTCAGTGACAGCCTGTAGACAGACAGGCCCAGGGACATGAACACACTTTCAGATACAGAGGCTCAGTCAGTGACAGCCTGTAGACAGTGACAGCCTCTCAGACAGTGACAGCCCCTAGACAGGTGACAGCCTCTAGTCAGTGACAGCCTGTAGACAGTGGACAGCCCTAGACAGTGACAGCTCAGACAGGATAAGTCCACAGAACAGAGACAGCCAGACAGGAGAGCAGCCGCAGACAGCGACAGCCTTTGTAGTGACAGCCTCAGACAGGACACCAGAGTTAGGCGCTTCCTAGACAGTGAGACAGTTCTCAGACAGTGACAGCCTGGAGACAGTGGATAACTTCCAGACAGTGACACCCCAGACAGTGACAGCCTCTCAGATGAGTGACACAGCCTGGAGACAGTGACAACCTGGAGACAGTGACACCCTCTAGACAGTGACAGCCCCTGACAGACAACTCCGGGAGACAGTGACAACCTGGAGACAGTGACACCCCAGACAGAGCAGCCAGACAGTGGAGCAGCCCGAGACAGTGACAACCTGGAGACAGTGACACCTCTAGACAGTGACAGCCTCTAGACAGTGACAGCCTGGAGACAGTGATACCTGGAGATAGTGACACCTCTAGACAGTGACACCTCTAGACAGTGACAGCCTTCTAGACAGTGAACTCTAGACAGAGACAGCCAGGACAGTGAGAAGGAAGCCTCCCTGCCCAGACAGTGACAGCCTGGAGATGAAGACAACCTGGGAGACAGACAGCCCCTTAGACAGTGACAGCCTCTCAGACAGTGACAGCCTCTAGAGCAGTGAGCAGCCTGAGATAGGACAACCTGAGACAGTGACAGCTCTGACAGGGATACAGCCCCAGACAGAGACAGCGCCTGAGACAGGATAACCTGGGAGACAGTGACACCCCCAGACAGTGACAGCCTCCTAGACAAGTGACAGCCTGGGAGACAGTGACAACCTGGGAGACAGCATCCTGACAGGAGGCAGCCATGATAAAGATACCCGAGACAGTGACAACCTGGAGACAGTGACACCTCGACAGAAAGAGAGGCCTGTAGAGCAGCAGAGCCAGAGGAGAGATAAACTCTGGAGACAGTGACACTCTAGACAGCGATAGCTGAAGGTGGAGACAGCCTGGAGACAGTGACAACCTGGAGACAAAGACACCTCTAGACAGTGACAGCCTCTAGACAGTGACAACCTGAGACAGAGACAGCCCAGGCAGTGACAGCCTCTAGACAGTGACAGCCTCTAGGCAGGACAACCTGGAGACAGTGACAGCCTCCCCAGGCAGGACAACCTGGAGAGGAAGACAGCTTTAGGACAGGACAGCCTTAGCAATCAGTGACAGCCTCCCCAGACAGGACAACCTGGAGACAGTGACAGCCCCAGACAGTGACAGCCTCTAGACAGTGACAAGCTGGAGACAGGACAGCTCCTCTAGACGGTGACAGCCCCTAGACGGTGACAGCCTCTAGACAGTGACAGCCCTAGGCAGTGAGACAACCTGGAGACAGTGACAACCTCCTAGACAGTGACAGCTCTCTAGGCAGCTCTGCAACCTGGAGACAGTGACAACTCCTAGACAGTGACAGCCCTAGGCAGTGACAACCTGGAGACAGACAACTCTAGGCAGCACAAATCGGAGACAGTGACAACTCTGACAGTGACAGCCCTAGGCAGTGACAACCTGAGACAGTGACAACCAGACAGTGACAGCCCTAGGCAGGACAACCTGAGACAGTGACAGCCCCCAGGCAGTGACAACCTGGAGACAGTGACAACCCCAGACAAGTGACAGCCCCCAGGCAGGACAACCTGGAGACAGTGACAGCCTCTAGACAGTGACAGCCTCCCCAGGCAGTGACAACCTGGAGACAGTGACAGCCTCTAGACAGTGACAGCCTCTAGGGCAGTGGTGATAAGAACCTGGAGATAGGAGGCAGCCTCAGACAGTGAGCAGCCTAGGGCAGTGACAACCTGGGAGTGACAGCAGACAGCCTCGAGACAGTGACAACTCAGAGACAGTGACATGAGGCATGAGAATCAGGACAGTGATAGCTTAGACAGGCAGGAACAGCCTGTGACAGACAGCCTCTAGACAGTGACAGCCTCTAGCAGCAGGCCTTGACAGTGACATAACCCCCAGACAGTGCTGACAACCTCTGACAGTGACAACTCCGGGAGAGACAGTGACAGCCTCAGACAGTGACAACTCTGATAGAGAGACAGCTCTTAGGCAGTGACAGCCTCCCTGACAGTGACAGCCTCTAGCAGTGACAACCTGACAGTGACAGCCCTAGGCAGTGACAACTTGGAGACAGTGACAGCCCCAGACATGACAACCCCCAGACAGTGACAACCTCTAGACAGGACAGCCTCAGAGAAAAGATGCCAACCTGGAGACAGTGACAGCATCTAGACAGTGAAATTCTAGATAGAGTGACAGCCCCCAGACAGACAGCCCCAGGGCAGTGACAACCTGGAGCAGTGACAGCCCTAGGCAGTGACAACCTGAGACAGTGACAGCCCCCAGGCAAAGTGACAGCCTCCAGACAGTGACAACCCCAGGACAGTGATAGCCCCTGAGGTGACAACCCCAGACAGACAAACTCTCTAGACAGTGACAACCTGGGAGACAGTGACAGCCTCTAGGCAAGGACAGCCCCCAGACAGTGACAGCCCCAGACATGACAGCCCCAGACAGGCAGACAGCCCCTCAGACAGTGACAACCCCAGACAGTGACACCTAGAGGATATAGCCTTAGGCAGTGACAACCTGAGACAGTGACAGCTTCTAGACAGCGACAGCCTCTAGACAAGAGACAGCCCTTTAGACAGGAGACATAGCCGCCAAGAATTCCAGAGAGAACAGGCAGTGTGACAGCCCTAGACAGTGACAGCCCCCAGGCAGTGACAACCTGGAGACAGTGACAGCCTCTAGGCAGGCCAACCTGGAGACAGGCGTGACAGCCTGATAAAGTATAGCCTCAGACAGATGGAAACCTTGGAGCAGAGTAGCCTTTGGACAGTGACAGCCTCTAGACAGTGACAGCTTTAAACAGTGATATTCTTTTCCAGAGCAGGGAGGGACAGACAGCCTGCAGCTCAGCATGCTTCCCAAGAGGCATAACCCCAGAGCAGTGAGCAGCCTCTAGAGCAGTGACAGCCAGAGACAACCTGGAGACAGTGACAGCCCTCAGACAGCAACAGCCCCCAGACAGTGACAACCTGGAAAACAGTGACAGCCTCTAGACAGCAGCAGCCTCCCCAGACCAGTGGTTCTCAACCTTGCTTGCCCCATGCAACCCCTTTCACCATATATCAGAATGGTCATTCCCTCCTTCCAAGATTGTCATTCTCAAAAAGTGCATTCCAAAATAATATGCATATAATACTGGAAAATCCTTTTATTTTTTCAGAGAGATTATGTCACCTAGAGGGTACCCCACAGAGAGTCCCGGCTAGAGTCCAGACATTTATACCCTCGACAGTGACAACCTCTAGACAGTGACAGCCCCAGACAGTGACACAGCCTCTAGAGGAGGCCTATGAGTCTAGGCCAGTGACAGCCTCCCCAGACAGTGACAGCCCCAGGATTTGGTGACAGCCTCAGACGGTGACAGCCTCTAGACGACGGTGACAGCCCCCAGACGGTGACAGCCCCGGAGATGGTGACAGCCCCGAGACGACACCCTCGAGACGGTGAGAGCTGATGTAGTGACATGAGCTCGTGGACATGACAGCCTCTAGGGACAAGGACAGTTCAGAGAGTATGTTCTAGAGATAGGTGACAGCTCTTTAGAGACAGTGACAGCCCCCAGGCAGTGACAGCCTGAGACACTGACAGCCTGAGACAGTGACAGCCTCAGGCAGGTGCCTCCTAGACAAGTGACAGCCCCAGACAGTGAGCAGCCAGAGAAAGTGACAGCCTCTAGACGACAGCCTCTAGATGGTGGAGCAGCCTCCAGAGTGATAGCCATCAGACAGCAACTAACCACTTCCTGATGCCAAGCCTCACCTAACCTAACCTAACCCAATCCCAACCTAACTCCAACCCAACCTAACCTAAACTTCAACTCTAACCTTTGCGTCACCGTCAACAAAGCTTAAATACACTCCAGGTTTAGTTTAAGAGAGATAGAATCGATGAATGGGGGAAATTAACTTGCAAAGCAGTCCGTTAAACAAGAAAATAGATCTATTGTTTTATCTATAGGTGACCACCTCCAAGTAGTCCAGCGTAGAGGTTTACCAATGTAGGTAAAGAACAGGTAAAATCAGGTGCAGGATCCTGACAGGTGTTCACTAACTCCTCTCCATCATCACAGGGAGGAGAGCTGCCACTTCACGACAGGTGGTCATTATCTGGTAATTACGAGAACTAATCACCTGTGCCCGGATCGATGACATCAGCCGTATGTCTTATCGTCAAGACTTGGCCAGAGTTGCGCTTAGTCTACTGCTCTGACCTGTGGTGGGTCTTCGGTTCGTCTGTCTGTCTGTTTGTTTAAGGGTTTGGCAGCACGAATACATTTCTCGTATATCGTGGACATGTTATGGGCGCATACATACACATGTATCAGGTATACTAAAGGTTATATAAGAAAGAAGCGTTCAAAGTACTATATATATATATATAGATATATATATATATGCATGTACACACATACATACATACATACATACATACATACATATACATACATACATACATACATCACATACATACATAAATACATACATAAATATATAAATAAATATATACATATACAAAAATAAAAAACACACACACACACACACACACACACAGACAGACACAGACAGACAGACAGATTACACACACACACACACATGAGAAACTGGAGGGAGGGTGGAGGAAGGAGGGTGAGGAAGGGGGTATTGATGAAATTTACAATCCAACAATAATGATAATTTTTTCGACTAGTGTAATATCAATCATGATGTCAAATTCGATAATAATTCTAAATGCAAAATTGACGTCACAGTCGATAACGTTTATGACATCGGTATAAAAAAAAATGATTGTATATCTAATAAAACTTCATATGTGACCCCTCCACTGAAGAGAACAAAGGGTGTCTTGATTACCAAGGCTGTAAATTAAACCAACTGTCTCAACTCAAACTAATCACTAACCCAACCCAAACCCTAACCTAACCTAACCTAACCCAACCTAACCTAACCTCACAAATTACACTAAAAGTAAAAGTTACTCTTCATCATTTCCTCCTTAAGAATAATCAATGGGGATACTTGTCTTTTAATTTCCTATATTATGCTCAAGAAGTCTAATTAACCCACTTCAGGTGACCTCAGGTGTGATATCGGCCTTTTAATATACCTATAAATTCCTCATTCAACCTATATACAGGTGTACACATTTACCTTGTATAGTTCTTTCACGTGAGAGAGAGAGAGAGAGAGAGAGAGAGAGAGAGAGAGAGAGAGAGAGAGAAAGTCCAATTACTTAAACCAGAGTACAGTGTGGCAGTTTAGAATGAGTGGGAAAATACCTGGAGAATTTCACCAATAGAATGTTATCCTTTAGTAGAATGGCCTCCCAGCAGTGCATAGCTGGGACCCCTTCAATACATAGACAGACTCCACTGGTTATTAGGGTTATCTGGTCCAGCCTGACCCCATTACCATCGTTACTCAGGCAAGAACATGGCTCACCCCTATAGTGCCACCAGTGCCAGCATCAAGAGGCACTACAGGGCTGGTTAAATAGCTTGATGTTGGGTTAGAAGAAGGTTTCAGTTAGGTTCGGTGTCTGGGTTCAACTGTATTGGTTTAATTTATTTCTTAATTATCTTTGTTTGTCTTATGTTCTCTTGTTTCCTTTCCATTTTTTTACTTCTCCTCATCTTTGTAAGTAAGCAGCTAAACGAGAGAAATAAACACACAGACACACTGCATATCGGGTATGGGTGTGTAAGTAAGCATTCACAGGCGTTCAATGTAAACCACGATAAGACATGGCATACACCCCACACCCCACCCACCCCACCCCACCACCCCACCCCACCCCACCACCCCACCCCACCCCACCCCACCCCACCCCACCCCACCACACCACCCCACCCCACCCCACCCCACCCCACCACCCCACCCCACCCCACCCCCCACCCCGCCCCGCCCTCCACACCCCAGCGCCTCCCACCCCACCCCACCACACCACACCCCACCCCTGCCCTCCACACCCCCATTGCTCCCTCCCCACCCCACCTCGCCCCACCCCACCCCGGAGAGAGACTTAACCATGTAAAATATTTCCCCAAACTGAACTGAATTAATCCCATACCTACATATTCATGCAGGAAGTAAGTTGGAAAATTGGCAAAGTTAAATACTTTTAAGTAGGACGCACCCATAACCACCTCGATCGTATACTTTCAATTACGACCCACAGAACGAGTTAATACGACCCCCCAAAACGACCTAAGTTTCAAGCGATATAACTTCATTACCCAAAACCTGCCAGAGTTCCTTTCCTTTATTATACATTATAAATTTCGCACTTTTTAACTTTTTCACTTCATTTCACCCCCCCAGCCCCCCACCTCGCCCCTCACTGTACTATATCAAATGGTAATTAATCACAGAAAGCGAATTGAGTGATGTTTATATTCTATGTTGACATAATGAAAAGTTCCATTCCTTATTCTTCCTTTGTTTTCTACCATATTCATCTCTTATCATTCTCTTAACCTGAAAATAAACTCTCGATGGGAGAGGAGAGAGAGAGAGGTTGGCTTTATAGGACAAGTTTATTGTCCTCAATCTTTATAACTACAGGATGGCAAGGATCAATTGTAACGTCGAATTTTCTTTATAAATTCTTAAAGTCGTCCTGATACACCCAACACCTGCCTGCAAGCCCTGCATCATTCACCTCAAATCCTCGCATGTGATGAAGCTCTGTATTTCCTCTGTAGGTTGGCTGCTGAGCTTCACTTGATATGGGGAGCGAGTGACGGGGTGAGGGGGAGACGAGATGGAGACAGGTGAGACAGGGTGGGGAGACGGGGTGGGAACGGGTGTGGGAGACAGGGGTGGGAGAGGGTGAGACAGGGGTGGGGAGACGGGGTGAGACGGGGTGAGACAGGGGTGAGACGGGGGTGGGGACAGGGGTGAGACGGGGGTGGGGGAGACTGGGGAGGAGCGGCTGCTGGGAAACGATGAGTCGTCAGTGTCACCCTTGAATGTGAATGCCACACACACTCCAGCACCACCTCACCCTCCCACACACACACACACTCATACCACACACACACCCTCACCACACACACCATGGGCCCTCATAACACCATCTGTGAGGTACTACACCACGTCAAGCCTCAACACCTGAGGGAACTAGTAATCACGTATGCCTCATAACGCCATCTGTGAGAGTTACTACACTACATGTCTGCTGTTGAACACCTCAGCTCACATGATCTACGTGACCTCCACTGTAAACATTAATCTGTATGTTCACTGTATGTTCCTTTACCTTCTCAATGAAGGCTTTTGTTAAGCCACCAATGTCAATATAAGAAATAAGTCATTTATGTCCAGTCTATATTTTCAGCCTTCGGGCTGCACAACTTTTTCAGAACTTTTTCAATAAACCGATAATTATTATTACAGTATTATTATTACACACACACACATAGTCGGTCTCAAGGTTGGGTTGGGTTGGGTTGGGTTGAATTGAATTGGGTTGGTTGGTTGGGTTGGATTGGTTGAGTTGAGTTGGGTTGAGTTGGGTTGGTTGGTTGGTTGGGTTGGTTGGGTTGGTTGGTTGGGTTGGTTGGGTTGAGGTGGTCCTAAGCTAGGTTATGTTAGTGTTTCAGACCAAGATTCTATCTCCTAGTATATAGTTAGTTATTTAACTATAATAAATTTCATGTGTATTGTATCTATCTCTCTCTCTCTATCACTATCTTTATTTCTCTCTTTATCTCTCTTTAACTCTCTCCCACTCTCTCTCTCTCTCTCTCTCTCTCTCTCTCTCTCTCTCTCTCTCTCTCTCCTCTCAGGGGTTCATCCCTGCATTAAATGGACTCTGGTCATGAACAATATCCATTAATAAAATAGAAATTGGAATACACCGTCATGGAGTTGTGAGCAGCGGTAAGCCAATGACCAGAACAGGAGGATCAGCCACTTGTTATAATGGTCAGAAAGGAAGTCATCCGGCAACATTTAATGATTCACCGCGCCGGTTATGTTTAACTATGAGTATGGTCAAGCGAACAGCGACGAGCTCAGTTGGTTGCAAAGGTCCAAAGGTCAAAGGTCGTCAAATTAGTTAGGTTTCCAACTCACGCATGAAACCGTACCTCACTTTCCAGCCCCACCCTCCCACCCCCTCAAAATTCAAACAAATAAATACAAAAATAGAAGGGTTACGAGCAGGACAGCAGCACAGTTCCCAAGGCAAGGTGTATTTCAGACGAGCGGTAATGTAGTTTAGAATCATCAAATCATGTTCGAATCACCAAAGGTGTGGTTAGTATGAGGGTGGTTAATCTTGGTTGTATGAGCATTAACGTGTAGGAATGACAGGTCTCAGTCTTCTTCAGGATAATGAATTACTATGAACGGCGGTCGCTTAGTGGCACTCAACATAACAACAACAACCATACAATAACCAATAACAATAGCCGCCACAACAACAACCAACAACAACCACCACCATAACAACAATAACCACCATAACAACAATAACCACCATAACAACAACAACCAACAACAACCACCATAACAACAATAACAACAACCACCACCATAACAGCAATAACCACCATAACAACAATACCAACAACACCACCGCAACAATAACCAACCAACAACCACCACCATAACCAACAGCAACCACCATAACAACAATAATAAAACCACCAACAACCACCACCATAACAACAATAACCAACATCAACAACCACCATAACAACAATTACCAACAACAACAACCACCATAACAACAATAACCAACAACAACCACCACCATAACAACAATAACCAGAACAACCACCACCACAACAACAATAACCAGCAACAACCACCATAACAACAATAACCAACAACAACCACCACCAACAACAACCAACCAACAACCACCACCATAACAACAATAACCAACAACCACCACCATAACAACAATAACCAACAACAACCACCACCACTAACAACAATAACCAAGAACAACAACCACCATAACAACAATAACCAGCAACAACCACCACCAACAACAATAACCAGCAAACCACCACAACAACAATAACCAACAACCACCACCATAACAACAATAACCAACAACAACCACCACCATAACAACCCAACAACCACCACCACTAACAACCAATAACCAACAACAACCACCACCAACAACAATAACCAACAACAACCACCACCACAACCAACAACAACCAACAACAACCACCATAACAACAATAACCCAACAACACCACCATAACAACAATAACCAACAACAACCACCACCATAACAACAATAACCAACAACAACCACCACCATAACAACAATAACCAACAACCACCACCACCATAACAACAATAACCAACAACAACCACCACCATAACAACAACAACCAACCAGCAACAACCACCACCATAACAACAACTAACCAACAACAACCACCACCATAACAACAATAACCAACAACAACAACAACAACAATAAAACGCCCTTTAACCGGACACATATTAATAGAGTTAAACCGAATAAATTGGGTCTAACGTCAGGACATTCGGGTCAGCCAAAACAAAAAGATCCGGGTTAAGGAGATATTGATCCGGTTGAAGGAACAAAGTAAGTAACCGGAAATTACGCTGAACCGAACCATCAGCATATTAACTATATGGTTTACCTGATGATAATAATAATAATGATAATAATAATAATAATAATAATAATAATAATAATAATAATAATAATAATAATAAAAGTGAGATAATCTTTTCTTGAGAGAGACAACGGCTGTGTTTTGAGGATCTTACTGTCAATAGATGACCTGTTTTTATGTTATTAAATCACTAAGCCTTGTTAAACACACACACACACAGTAAAACAAGGAATCATCCAGAACACAGTCATTTTACTGTATCTAAATACTCCTATCTCCTCTAGTATCACGTCACAATATGATTCAGAAAACACTAATTAATTGACCTCCACAAATACGCTCTTAATTACATTTCATTATACCATTACCGCTTTAATCAACAAGTCAAACTCTGGCTGAGGTAAAAAGTTCATAAAAGTATATATTTAATATTAATTTACTCTTATCATAAGTTTATCAGGAAAATCAACAAGT
This sequence comes from Homarus americanus, assembly GCF_018991925.1. Lineage (NCBI taxonomy): Eukaryota > Metazoa > Arthropoda > Malacostraca > Decapoda > Nephropidae > Homarus > Homarus americanus. The sequence goes on from NW_024754076.1 coordinate 57,611, forward strand.
TTAAATATGGTTGGGGAAAAATAATTAATTAAATCGTACAAATTCAATTATTGTCAAATTCTGTGATAGGTTTACCGATCTAATTAATACGTCAAAGTTTGGTTATAAAAAAGTATTATTAAATATATTGACAGATACCGTGTGTGTGTGTGTGTGTGTGTGTGTGTGTGTCGTAACAAGGTATGATAAATGAGTGAACATGACGGAACAATCCCAATAACTCACCGTTCGTCTCACACACACACACACACACACACACACACACACACACACACACACACACACACACGCACACACACACACACACACACACACACACACACACACACACACGTAAAAAAAGGTATGCGTTTAGCCTGAATCAAAAAATACAATACTTAATTGACAGGTTTATACTATTTAAAAATATATTAACACAAAGCACATAATTAAAACGAAAACGAATCCTTGAACAACAGGTAAAATTGTCATTAACATTTACCTGTAATAAGCAAGAAAAATATCTCCTACTTTGTTTGAGAGATTTAATTCGTCGACTGAAACATTTATACAGTATATACCCGAGTCATCACCTGAAGAGTAGACACCCCAGTTTATATCACCTGAAGAGTACACACCCCAGTTTATATCACCTGAAAGAGTAGACACCCCAGCTTCATATCACCTGAAGAGTAGACACCCCAGTTTATAATACCAGAAGAGTAGACAATCTCCCAGTTTATATCACCTGAAGAGTAGACACACCCCAGCTTATATTCCTGAAGAGTAGCCACCCCCAGTTTATAATACCAGAAGAGTAGACACCCCAGTCACCTGAAGAGCCACCCCAGTTTATTTCACCTGAAGAGTAGAGACACCCCAGTTTATATCACCTGAAGAGTAGCCACCCAGTTTATAATACCCAGTAGACACCCCAGTTTATAATACCTGAAGTAGACACACCCCAGTTTATATCACCCGGAAGAGAGTAGACACCCGAGTTATAACAATTTTGAGGAGTAGACACAATAATCTCCTAGCTTATATCACCCGAAGAGTAGACACCGCTTATATCACCTGAAGAGTAGAGACAGTTTATATCAACAATTCGAAGAGTAGACACCCCAGTTTATATCAATCTGAAGAGTAGACACACACCCGAGTTATAATACCCGAGGAGTAGACAATTCCAGTTTATATCACCTGAGTGAGTAGACACCCAGTTTATATCAACACCCGAAGTATAGACACACCTAGCTTATATCACCTGAAGAGTAGACACCCAGTTTATATCACCTGAAGAGTAGACACCCCAGTTTATATCACCTGAAGAGACACCCCAGTTTATATCAATACCTGAAGAGTAGACACCCCAGTTTATATCACCTGAAGAGTACAGACACCCCAGTTTATATCACCTGAAGAGATCACCCGGAAGAGTAGACACCCCAGTTTATGTCACCCGAAGAGTAGACACCCAGCTTTATATCACCTGAAGAGTAGACACCCTTGCTTATATCACCTTGAAGAGTAGACACCCCAGTTTATCACTTGAAGAGTAGAGACAGTTTATATCACCTGAAGAGTGGATTAACTTGTAGTTTATATTACCTGAAGAGTAGACACCCCAGTTTATATCACCTGAAGAGTATAGACACCCCAGTTTATTTCCTCATATAATCTGAAGAGTAGACACCTAGTTTATATATCACCAACAATCTGAAGAGTAGACAATAATTCCCAGTTTATTTCCTCAATCTGAAGAGTAGACACACCCCAGTTTAATACCTGAAGAGTAGACAATCTCAGTTTATTTCCTTACACCACACCCCAGTTTATATCACCTGAAGAGTAGACACCCCAGTTTATTTCACCTGGAAGAGAGTAGACAACTTAGTTATCACCTATAGACACACCCCAGTTTATTTCCTCCACCTGAAGAGTAGACACCCCAGTTTATATCACCTGAAGAGTAGACACCCCAGTTATCAACACCTGAGCGCCACCCTTATATATCACCTGAATAACACCCCAGTTTATACTACCCTATAGACACCCCAGTTTATTTCACCACCTGAAGAGTAGACACACACCCCAGTTTATATCACCTGAAGAGTAGACTCTGAAGTTTATATCACCTGAAGAGTAGACACACACCCCAGTTTATACCTGAAGAGTAGGACACCCTTGTGCTTATAATTCGAAGAGTAGACACCCCAGTTTATATCACCTGAAGAGTAGACACACACCCCAGTTTATAATATCACCTGAAGAGTAGACACCCAGTTTATATCACCTTTTCGAAGAGTAGACACCCAGTTTATATCACCTGAAGAGTAGACACTCAGTATCACCTGAAGGAGTAGACAACTCCAGTTTATATCACCCGAAGAGTAGACACCGGAAGCTATATCACCCGGAGGCACACTCCAGTTTATTTCACCTGAAGAGTAGACACCCCAGCCTATATCACCTGAAGAGTAAGACACAATCCTGTATATCAACGAAGAGTAGCCGTCACCCCAGTTTGAGAGAGATCACCTGAATAGTAGACACCCCAGTTTATATCACCTGAAGAGTAGACACCCCAGTTTATATCACCTGAAGAGCAGACACACACCCCAGTTTATTTCACCTGAAGAGAGTAGACAATCTCCAGTTTATATCACCTGAAGAGTAGACACACCCCAGTTTTTATATCAATTGAAGAGTAGAGACACCTGTGTTTGTTTCCAACAATTCGAAGAGTAGGACACACCCCAGTTTATATCACCTGAAGAGTAGAGACACCCAGTTTATATCACCTGAAGAGTAGCCACCCCAGCTATATCACCCAGAAGAGTAGACACCCTGAAGCTTATATCACCCTGAAGAGTAGACAATCTCCAGTTTATATCACCTGAACAGTAGACACACCCCAGTTTATATCATCACCTGAAGAGTACACCCCAGTTTATATCATCACCTGAAGAGTAGACACCCCAGTTTATATCATCAAATTGAGGAGCAGGACACCCCGCTTATATATCACCTGAAGAGTAGACACACCCCAGTTTATATCACCTGAAGAGTAGACACCCCCAGTTTAATAAATTGAAGAGTAGACACCTAAATACCTGAAGTAGACAATCAGTTTATTTCGCTAATCTTTGAAGAGTAGACACCCCAGTTGGTTTCAATCTGAATATAGAGACACACACACCCCAGTTTATAATCACCTGAAGACAGTTTATATAATATCACCTGAAGAGTAGACACCCCAGCGTTTATATCACCTGAACAGTAGACACCCCATAAATATATCTGAAGAAGAGATACCCCAGCTTGTCTCAAATTCGAAGAGCACACCCAGTTTATATCACCTGAAGAGTAGACACCCCAGTTTATATATCACCTGAAGAGTAGACACCCCAGTTTATTTCACCCTGAAGAGTAGACACACCCCAAAGCACTAAGAGTAGACAACGCTTATATCACCTGAAGAGTAGACACCCCAGTTATATCACCTGAAGAGTAGAGACCCCAGTCATCAATTCGAAGAGACACCTGAAGCCTATAATACCCGAAGAGACACCCAGTTTATTTCAATCTGAAGAGTGGGTAGACACCCCAGTTTATATCACCTGAACAGTAGACACCCCAGTTTATCACCTGAAGAATATAGACACCCCCAGTTTATATCACCTGAAGAGTAGACAATAATTCCAGCTTTATATCACCCGAAGAGTAGACACCCAGCTTATATCCAATTGAAGAGTAGACACCGTAGCTTATATCAATACCCTGAACAGTAGACACCCCAGTTTATATCACCCGAAGAGTAGACAATACTTAGCTTGTATCACCTGTTCTGTAGACACCCCAGTTTATCAATCTTTCGAAGAGTAGATACTCCAGTTTATATCACCTGAAGAGTGGTAGACACTCTTGTAGCTGGCATTCTCCACTCTAAACAGTAGACACCCCAGTTTGTTCTTATACCGCCTGAGGAAGTAGATACACCTGTGTTTATATCAACACCTGAAGAGTAGACACCCCAGTTTATATCACCTGAAGAGACACTCTCAGTTTATATCACCTGAAGAGTAATACCCGAGTGCCATATCAAATTGAAGAGTAGACACATCTAGCTTATATCACTACCTGAAGGAGTAGACACCCCAGTTTATATCACACCGAAGAGTAGACACCCCAGTTTATACTACCCGAAGAGTAGAATTCTGCAGCTTCTTATATCTACCTGAAGAGTAGACACCCCAGTTTATATCATCACCTGAGGAGTAGACACCCCAGTTTATATCACCTGAAGAGTAGACACACACACAATTCCAGTTTTATCATCACCTGAAGAGTAGATTTGAAGCTCTTATATCACCTGAAGAGTAGACACCCCCAGTTTATATCAATACCCGGAAGAGTAGACACCCCAGTTTATATCACCCTAGACACCCCAGTTTATATCAACACCTGAAGAGCTAACTTAAATATATCAATTCCTGAAGAGTATAGACACTCCCAGTTTATATCACCCGAGAGTATACTACCCTGAGTTTATATCACCTGAAGAGTAGACACCCCAGTTTATATCAATTCCGAAGAGTATAGACACCCCAGTTTGCATCATCAATTGAAGAGTAGACACCAGTTTACTTTTCACCTGAAGAGTAGACAATCTCAGTTTATATCAATTGAAGAGTAGACACCTCAGTTTATATCACCTGAGGAGATACCCCAGTTTATATCAATTCGAAGAGGTAGACACACCCTTATTTATATCACCCAGCAGTAGACACCAGTTTATATCAATACCTGAAGAGTAGACACACCCCAGTTTATATCAATTATAGACACCCCAGTTTATACCCTGAAGAGTAGACACCCCAGTTTATGTCACCTTGAAGAGTAGACACCCCAGTTTATATCACCTGAAGAGTAGACACGCAGTTTAGAGTACTCACCCGAAGAGACATTCCCAGTTTATATCACCTGAAGAGTAGACACCCGAGTTTATCACCTGAAGTAGACACCCCAGTTTATATATCACCCGAAGAGTAGATGACCAGTTTATATCACCTGAAGAGTAGACACACTTGTAGTTTATATCACCTGAGAGACACTCAGTTTATATCAACACCTGAAGAGTAGACACTGAGTTTATCACCTGAAGAGTAGACACCCTGGTTTATATCACCCGAAGAGTAGACACCCCAGTTTATATCACCTGAAGAGTAGACACAATTCCAGTTTATATCACCTGAAGAGCAGAATTCCAGTTTATATCACCTGCGAGTAGACACACTCCCAGTTTATATCACCTGAAGAGTAGACACCTCGAGTTTATATCATCACCTGAAGAGAGATTACCCCAGTTTATATCAACAAATTCGAAGAGTAGACATTCCAGTTTATATCAGTTGAAGAGTAGACACCTAGTTTATATCACCCGAAGAGTAGACATCTTATATTTATATATCACCTGAAGAGTAGAGCAGTTTATATAATATCACCTGAAGAGTAGACCCCAGTTTATATCACCCTTGAAGAGTAGATTAACACCCCAGCTTCACCTGAAGAGTAGACACCCCAGTTTATATCACCTGAGTGTATAGACACCTAGCTTCAGGTATCACCCGAAGAGTAGACACAATCTGAGTTTGCAATACCTGAAGAGTAGACACCCTCCTGCTTATATCAATTGAAGAGTATAGACACCCCAGTTTACATCACCTGAAGAGTAGACACCCGGAGTTTATATCAATCGAATATAGACACACCCCAGCTTATATCACCTGAACAGACACACCCCAGTTTATATCACCCGAAGAGTAGACACCCCAGCTTTATACCTGAAGTGACACCCCAGTTTATATCAATACCTGAACAGTAGACACCCCAGTTTATATCACCCCTGAGAGTAGAACCCAGTTTATATCACCTGGGAGTAGACCGTGTGGGGCAGGGGGATATTATGAACAAGTGTGTTTTGCTATACGAGAACCTTGACAAGCAAGTGCAGGTGAGTAAGGAGGAGCAGGTGAGTAAAGGAGGAGGCAGGTGAGTAAAGGAGGCAGGTGAGTAAGGAGCAGGCAGGTGAGAAAGGCAGGCAGGTGAAAGGAACAGGTGAGTAAAGGAGCAGGCAGGTGAGTAGGGAACAGGTGAGTAAAGGGCAGACAGGTGAGTGAGAGCAGGCAGGTGAGTAAAGGGCAGGCAGGTGGTGAAAGAGCAGGCAGGTGAGTAAAGGAACAGGCAGGTGAGTAAAGGAACAGGTGAGTAAGGAGGGCAGGTGAGTAAAAGACAGGTGAGTAAAGGAGCAGACAGGTGAGAGTAAGAAGCAGGCAGGTGGTAAAGGAGCAGGCAGGTGAGTAAAAGAGCAGGCAGGTGGAGTAAAGAGCAGGCAGGTGAGTAAAGGGCAGGCAGGTGAGTAAGGAACAGGTGGTGGGGCAGGCAGGTGATGAAGGAACAGGTGGTGAGCGGGCAGGTGAGTAAGGAACAGGTGAGTAAGGAGCAGACAGGTGAGTAAAGGAAACGGCAGGTGAGAGTAGGGGCAGGCAGGTGAGTAAAGGAACAGGCAGGTGAGTAGGGAACAGGTGAGTAAAGGAGGAGGCAGGTGAGGTAAAGGAACAGGTGAGTAAGGGCAGGCAGGTGAGTAAAGAGAGCAGGCAGGTGGTAAAGGGCAGGCAGGTGAGTAAAGGAACAGGTGGTAAAGGAGGAGGCAGGTGAGTAAGGAACAGGTGAGTAAAGACAGGCAGGTGGTAAAAAGGGTGAGTAAGGGCAGGGTGAGTAAGGAACAGGCAGGTGAGTAAAGGAACAGGTGAGTAAAGGAGGAGGCAGGTGGTAAAGAAGCAGGTGAGTAAGGAGCAGGCAGGTGGTAAGGAACAGGTGAGGGAGCAGACAGGTGAGTAAAGAAGCAGGCAGGTGGTAAGGGCAGGCAGGTGAGTGAAGCAGGCAGGTGAGTGAAGCAGGCAGGTGGTAGGGCAGGCAGGTGAGTGAACAGGTGGTGGAGCAGGCAGGTGAGTAAGGAACAGGTGGTAAGGGAGCAGGTGAGTGGAACAGGTAGGCAGACAGGTGATGAAGGGCAGGTGGTAAAGGGCAGGGGTGAGTAGGAACAGGCAGGTGAGTAAAGGAACAGGTGGAAAGGAGGAGCAGGTGAGTAAAAGGAACAGGTGAGTAAAGAGCAGGCAGGTGAGTAAAGAGCAGGCAGGTGAGTAAAGGGCAGGCAGGTGAGTAAGGAACAGGTGAGTAAGGAGGAGGCAGGTGAGTAAAGGGACGGGTGAGTAAAGGGCAGGCAGGTGAGTAAAGGCAGGCAGGTGGTAAGGGCAGGCAGGTGAGTAAAGGAACAGGCAGGTGAGTAAAAGGAGACAGGTGAGTAAGGAGGAGGCAGGTTAGTAAAGAAGCAGGTGAGTAAAGGAGCAGGCAGGTGAGTAAAGACAGGTGATGAGGAGCAGGCAGGTGAGTAAAGAAGCAGGCAGGTGAGTAAAGGGAGCAGGCAGGTGGAGTAAAGAAGCAGGCAGGTGAGTAAAGGAGCAGGCAGGTGAGTAAAGGAACAGGTGGAGTAAAGGAGCAGGCAGGTGAGTGAGGAACAGGTGAGTAAAGGTGAGCAGGTGAGTAAGGAACAGGTGAGTAAAGGCAGACAGGTGAGTAAAGAAGCAGGCAGATGGTAAAGGAGCAGGCGAGTAGGGCAGGCAGGTGAGTAAAGGAACAGGTGAGTAAAGGGCAGGCAGGTGAGTGGAGCAGGCAGGTGGAGTAAAGGAACAGGTGAGTAAGGGCAGGCAGATGGTGGGAACAGGTGAGTAAAGGAGCAGGCAGGTGGTAAAGGAACAGGTGAGTAAAGGGCAGGCGGGTAAAGGAACAGGTGAGTAAAGGGCAGACAGGTGAGTAAAGGAAGCAGGCAGATGAGTAAGGCGCAGGTGGAAGGGAAGCAGGCAGGGTGAGTAAAGGCAGGTGAGTAAAGGAGCAGACAGGTGGTAAAGGAGGAGGCAGGTGAGTAAAGGAGCAGCAGGTGAGTAAGGAACAGGTGAGTAAAGGGCAGGCAGGTGGAGTAAAGGAACAGGTGAGTAAAGGAGCAGGCAGGTGAGTAAGGAACAGGTGAGTAAAGGGCAGACAGGTGGAGTAAAGGAGGAGGCAGGTGAGTAAAGGAGCAGGCAGGTGAGTAAGGAACAGGTGGAGTAAAGGGCAGGCAGGTGGAGACAGGTGGTAAGGAGCAGGCAGGTGGAGTAAAGGAGAGGCAGGTGGTGAGAGCAGGCAGGTGAGTAAGGGCAGGCAGAGTGGAGGCAGGCAGGTGGAGTAGGGAGGAGGCAGGTGAGTAAAGGAGCAGGCAGGTGGAGTAAGGAGGAGGCAGGTGAGTAAAGGGAGCAGGTGAGTAAAGGGCAGGCAGGTGAGTAAAGACAGGTGAGTAAAGGAGCAGGCAGGTGGAGTAGGAACAGGTGAGTAAAGGGCAGGCAGGTGGAGTAAGGAGCAGGCAGGTGAGTGAAGCAGGCAGGTGAGTAAAGGGGCAGGCAGGTGAGTAAAGGGCAGGCAGGTGGTGAGGGCAGGCAGGTGGTGAGAGCAGGCAGATGGTGAGCAGGCAGGTGAGGCGAACATGGCAGTACTGAGGAGGAGGGGGGTATAAGCGATAAAAACAGTCACAATGGGTTAAACACACACACACACACACACACACACACACACACACACACACACACACAAACACACACACACACAAAAGGTAAACAGAGACAGAACACAACACACCCCTCCCCCTCTCATGCAGAGCAACAGCTGGCTAAAGGCTCACTAAACACCAAACTCGTGGGCTAATTAAGGTTTAATTGGCATGTTTCCTTCTGCACCACACACACAGCACACACACGCATATATATACATACACACACAAGAAGACACACACACATACACACACAGAATACACACGCATACACACACAGACACAAACATACATTTATTTTTAATTGTTACTATATTAATATTAAGTAGTGACTATAGTGATAAAGGTCTATAATCCCAAGGTCGTATACCGTATAGATTAAAATCACACTATCAGCCAAGTCAGGAGAGGCGGGTGATGAGATGACCTGACTAAACGCTACCGGCAAAATATAATGAAAAGATATAATGTAGGTACGGTGATGATGGGCTGTTTTAGGGTGGCCTCATTTTACCTCACCTTGGACATAATCAACTATGAAACCCACGAATAAATTACCTCCTAACTCATTATACCTGTATAACTGGCAAACTTCACCCCGTTGGTCGGTGATAACAATGAAAATTAGGATGTGTAGGAAGGAGGATGCTGGTAGTGTGGTGGTGGTGGTTGTTGGAGGTGGGAGTGGTGGTTGTTGGAGGTGGGAGTGGTGGTGATGGGAGTGATGGTGGTTGTTGGAGGTGGGAGTGGTGGTGATGGGAGTGATGGTGGTTGTTGGAGGTGGGAAGGTGGTGAATGTTGGAGGTGGGAGAGGTGGTGATGGGAGTGATGGTGGTTGTTGGAGTTGGGAGGTGGTGATGGGAGTGATGGTGGTTGTTGGAGGTGGGAGTGGTGGTGATGGGAGTGATGGTGGTTGTTGGAGGTGGGAGGTGGTGAATGTTGGAGGTGGGAGAGGTGGTGATGGAGTGATGGTGGTTGTTGGAGGTGGGAGAGGTGGTGATGGGAGTGATGGTGGTTGTTGGAGGTGGGAAGGTTGGTGGTGGTGGTGGTGGTTGTTGGAGGTGGGAGGGGTGGTGAATGTTGGAGGTGGGAGTGGTGGTGGGAGTGATGGTGGTTGTTGGAGTGGGAAGGTTGTGTGGTGGTGGTGGTGGTTGTTGGAGGTGGGAGGTGGTGAATGTTGGAGGTGGGAGTGGTGGTGATGGGAGTGATGGTGGTTGTTGGAGGTGGGAAGGTTGGTGGTGGTGGTTGTTGGAGGTGGGAGAGGTGGTGAATGTTGGAGGTGGGAGTGGTGGTGATGGGAGTGATGGTGGTTGTTGGAGGTGGGAAGGTTGGTGGTGGTGGTTGTTGTAGGATGGTAGTAGTGATGGTGGTTGTTGGAGGTGGGAAGGTGGTGAATGTTGGAGGTGGGAGTGGTGGTGATGGGAGTGATGGTGGTTGTTGGAGGTGGGAAGGTTGGTGGTGGTGGTGGTTGTAGGATGGTGGAGTGATGGTGGTGTTGTTGGAGTGGGAGAGGTGGTGAATGTTGGAGGTGGGAGTGGTGGTGATGGGAGTGATGGTGGTTGTTGGAGGTGGGAAGGTTGGTGGTGGTGGTGGTGGTGGTGGTTAGTGGGTGATGGTGGTTGGTGGTGAGTGTTGTGGGATGCTATAGACTGTTAGAGTTTTGTATACACACACACACACCATATACATAAATGATACACATACATACATACAACACCTACACTGAACCTTCACCCTCCTCACCCCACCTTCCCCTCACCCCCTCAGGGACACAAAGGGCCAGTACTACCTGTCAGTGCCAGAGACGTGAAACGGGTTGGCAGTAGTAGCCTCAAGTCTCTGGGTGGCACTCGGGGAGGGGGTACTACAGTAAGTGAACAGCCAGATTCTCATGAAGGATTTGTTGTTGTGCTCTCTCTCTCTCTCTCTCTCTCTCTCTCTCTCTCTCTCTCTCTCTCTCTTTTCGTCTCAATCAATTTTCTGTCGGTCTGTCGGTCTGTCTGTCTATCTCTATCTCTCCTTTATCTCTGTTTTATTTCTCTTCCGTCCTCATTTTCACACACAAACCCTTTGAGCACAGTGGTTTAACCCTTTGAGGACGATGGTTTAACCTTTGAGGACAATCATCGAACCTGGACGATGGCTTAACCTTTGAGGACGATGGTTTAACCCTTTGAGGACGATGGTTTAACCTTGAGGACGATGGTTTAACCCTTTGAGGACGATGGTTTAACCCTTTGAGGACGATGGTTTAACCCTTTGAGGACGATGGTTTAACCCTATGAGGACGATGGTTTAACCTTTGAGGACGATGGTTTAACCCTTTGAGGACGATGGTTTAACCCTTTGAGGACGATGGATTAACCCTTTGAGGACGATGGTTTAACCCTTTGAGGACGATGGTTTAACAACCTTTGAGGACGATGGTTAACCCTTGAGGACGATCATCGAACCCTTTGAGGACGATGGTTTAACCCTTTGAACGATGGTTTACCCTTTAGAGATTAACCTTTGAGGACAATGGTTTAACCCTTTGAGGACGATGGTTTAACCCTTTGAGGACGATGGTTTAACCCTTTGAGGACGATGGTTTAACCCTTTGAGGACGATGAAGCAACCCTTGAGGACGATGGTTTAACCCTTTGAGGACGATGGTTTAACCCTTTGAGGACGATGGCAACCCTTTGAGGACGATGGTTTAACCCTTTGAGGACGATGGTTTTAACCTTTGAGGACGATATCACCTTTGAGGACGATACAACCCTTGAGGACGATTAACCGAGGACGTGGTTTAACCTTTGAGGACGATGGTTTAACCCTTTGAGGACGATGGTTTACCCTTTGAGGACGATGTTTTAACCCTTTGAGGACGATGGTTTAACCCTTTGAGGACGATGGTTTAATTGAGGACGATGACTTTGACGATGATTTAACCCTTTGAGGACGATGATTTAACCCTTTGAGGACGATGATTTAAAACCCGTCAAAAACAAAGAGAAAAATCAGCCAAGTATTTACCTTTATACAGTACTTCTGTTTGAAGGAGAGACTTGACTTATCCTAACCTAACCTAACCTAACCTAACCTAACCTAACCTATTTTCCCCCTTGTGGTACCGAAGGCTAAAGGCTCTCAAAGGCTCGTAGATGAAGGATATATTCCTGTAAGACTATGATAAAGAAAATAAATAAATACAACAAAAACAATATAAAAAATGACAAAAAAAATATATATATTTAAAATAGCATCAGAGGAGAGAAGGGACGTTACTAGTATCTTCTTCCTCGTCTTCCTCCTCCTCCTCTTTTCCCTCTTCCTCTTCCCCTTCTTCTTCCTCCTCCTCCTCTTCTCCCTCTTCTTCTTCCTCCTCTATCTCCTCCTCCCCGTCTTCTTCTTCCTCCTCCCTCCTCTCCCTCTTCTTCTTCCTCCTCCTCCTCTTCTCCCTCTTCTTCTTCCTCCTCTGTCTCCTCCTCCCCCTCTTCTTCTTCCTCCTCTGTGTCCTCCTTCTTCTTCTTCCTCCTCTGTCTCCTCCTCCTCCTCTTTTCATTCCATCTTCTTCCTCCTCCTTCTCCTTTCTCCTTTTTTCTTCTTCCTCCTCCCGATCCTCCCCTTACACCTTCCTCCGCCGCCTCCTTGGAGTATTGTCCCCGGAGATGGAGGAGGGAGAGGAAAGGAGGAGGGAGGAGGAAGGAAGAGGGGGAAGGAGGAGGGAGTTAGTCGTGGTGGTACCATCTGGCGATACCATTCCTAGCGTCAGTGAGAGAGGAAGAACAGGAGGTGGAAGAGGAAGAGGTGGAAGAGGAAGAGGTGGAAGAGGAAGAGGTGGAAGAGGAAGAGGAGCAAGATGAACACCCCCTCCCGCCATCTGCAACTCACCTATCTCCTCCTCCTCCGCCTCCACCCGATGGGAACTACGAGCTAAATTGGATCTGGCCGTGTGAAGGGGGGCTGGGCGTCTTTATTGCCTCCATAGAGTGATATGGATGACCTGCCACACGCTAAACTGGCATGGTGGAGCCTTTTCACCTCCTGACCCAATAGTGTGATACCTAACCTAACTTAACCTGGACAGCCTTCAAGAGGGCTCAGGCTCTCAACTGGCTCCGCCATGTTAATATTGTTATTAATATCCACTGTGTATCTGTATTTTTCTGTCAAAATAAACTACTTCAATAACAAAATCAATGTCAATATCAAGAACTGACCTGACCTGAACCTAATCTAACGTAACCTATCCTAACCTAACATGAACAGACCTAAACTAAACTAAACTAAACTAAACTAAAACAAACTAAACTAAACTAAAACTACCCCACCATACAGAAATACACTTGAGGTTTTGTTTAACTAGAGTACACGTGGAATTTCTTTTGTATTATTATTATTATTATTATTATTATTATTATTATAATTGTTATTATTAGTGCATATTCGCCCCCCAGGCTGATGTGGGTCAGTGACCTGTGCCTGGGTGGGCTAATCCTCTCAAAAAAAATAGTATATACATATATTGTGTTATTGAAATATTTTATGGTAGAATATGGGGTTTTGATTTTGTTTGAGAGAGAGAGAGAGAGATAAAAATGAATAGAAGAAAAAGATCTTCCCGGAAAACGAAATAGAGTCGAGCATCCATTACAGATAAGTCTCGGGTGACTCACATCTCCCCTCAGTGAAACGGTATCTTCCATAGGCCTGAAGGTCCATGTGGGAGAGCGAGATAGAGCATAATGAATATTTACCCTTCAGTGCATAGTATAAGAGAGAAAACTATGGTCAGATCAGAGTAAACAACGGATGCCTCAGGGATCTAACCAGGGACCCTTAGGACGGGAGGCGAGTTCTGTATCCACTCGGCCACCTCATCCTGTCACTGCAGTGTTAAGGGAAACGTCTTGTGGCTTCAAGAATGGCTCCAATGATGAAGGTTATGGGCCACCAGGGAGCGTTCACACGCGCACACGCACGCACGCGCACGAACGCACGCACACCACACCCCTGTCCCCTGGAAACTCACAAACGTAGTCACTACTCTCCAACAACCTTTGAATTCTCTACCGAGGAGGACGAGAAGAGAGGAGGAGAATATGTTAGCTTTGTCCGTCTAACACACTGACTCTCCTTGTGAGTTTATTGTCTTCTCTATACCAAACCTGTAGGAAAAGAGAGAGAGAGAGAGAGAGAGAGAGAGAGAGAGAGAGAGAGAGAGAGAGACAAATATTAAGGGCTGTCTCACGAGTCATCATCATCAGAGACTCCATATACTGATATAGACACATTTATCATCCTCCACCTCACTCACCCCCAAACTCCATTAATTCTGTCAGGAGGGCGTTAGGGTGGACACCAGCTGTTGAGGACACGAACCAGCTTCTCCCGACGCAGCGGTCCGACGCCACACACACACACACAACATTAAAGCTTTACGAGGCGTTTTGACAGTCCTTCGAGTCTAGCCATTGTATTGACGATAAACCCACGACATTACTCAAAGTGTTATGACATAGTACTCAAGGGGTTAATACATAATACTCAGGGTTAATACATAATACTCAAGGGTTAATACATAATACTCAAGGGGTTAATACAAAATACTCAATGGGTTAATACATAGTACTCAAGGGGTTAATACATAGTACTCAAGGGGTCAATACATAGTACTCAAGGGTGAATACATAGTACTCAAGGGGTTAATACATAGTACTCAAGGATTATCTACTCAGGGTTAATGCATAATACTCAGAGTTAATACAATACTCAGGGTTAATACATAGTACTCAGGGTTAATACATAGTACTCAAGGTTAATACATAGTACTCAAGGGTTAATACATTACTCAAGGGTTATATAGTACTCAAGGGTCAATACATAGTACTCAGGGTGAATACATAGTACTCAGGGGTTAATACATAGTACTCAAGAGGTCAATACATAGTACTCAAGGGTTAATACATAGTACTCAAGGGTTAATAGTACTCAAGGGGTTATCATATACTCAAGGGTTAATACATTACTCAAGGTTTAATACATAGTACTCAAGGGATTAATACCTCAGGGTTATACATAGTACTCGGGGTTAATACATAATACTCAGGGTTAATACATAGTACTCAAGGGGTTAATACATAGTACTCAAGGGGTCAATACATAGTACTCAAGGGGTTAATACATAGTACTCAAGAGGTTAATACATAATACTCAAGGGGTTAATACATTACTCAAAGGTTTAATACATAGTACTCAAGGGGTTAATACATAATACTCAAGGGTTAATACATAGTACTCAAGGGGTTAATACATAGTACTCAAGGGGTTAATACATTACTCAAAGGGTTAAGACATAGTACTCAAGGGGTTAAGACATAGTACTCAAGGGGTTAGGACACAGTACTCAAGGGATTAATACTTAGTACTCAATGGATTAAGACTTAGTACTCAATGGATTAAGACATAGTACTCAAGGGGTTAATACATTACTCAAAGGGTTAAGACATAGTACTCAAGGGGTTAAGACATAGTACTCAAGGGGTTAGGACACAGTACTCAAGGGATTAATACTTAGTACTCAATGGGTTAAGACATAATACTCAAGGGATTAAGACATAGTACTCAAGGGGTTAATACATAGTACTCAATCGGTTAAGACATAGTACTCAACGGGTTAAGACATAGTACTCAATAGGCTAAGACCTAGTTCTCAAGGGGTTAATATAGTGCTACGACAGTTACTAACACCACCACTACCATCACCACTAATAACACTACCACCATCACAACATCACAACCACAAGACCTCCATTTACTCCAACATAACCACAACAACTACCCCACCACTACAACAACAACCACCAACAACCACCACCACAACAACAAGAGGTAATTATCAGCATTTCCTCCTTAAGGTTAACTTGAGGTGGGTGTTAGGTTAGGTTAGGTTAGGTTAGGTTAGGTTTGATTGTTAATTTACACAGAAAGTTGTGATACGACGTTATTTTACATGAGAATAACACACGAGCTGAAGAACAATAAAAAAGTAAAAAAAAAAAGTATAAAAAAGTAAAAAGTAAAAAAAAAAACGCAAAAAATTCAAGCAAAAGGTAGGAGTAAAAAATGTAAAAAAAATGTAAAAAAAAATAAAAAAATAAATAAATAAAAAGTTGTAAAACAATAAAAAAATGTAAAAAAATAATAGAAATAGCAAAAAAAATACAGAACACACTAAAAGGAGTTAATTAAAAGAGGATGAAGATGATGAGGTAAGAAGACCACAAAGGGTAAATTCTGACAAGAGTTAAAAAAAAATATATATAACTCCCAGGGTAAAAGTCTAATAAGAACCGACATTTTCTCTCCTCTTCCTTCCTCCTCTTTTCATTTTCTGGTTGAGGTAATATTTAAGTTTCCAATTCTTTGAAAGGTTCATTAAGACTATGAGGGGAAAAAGGGCAGGGGCAAATCACTTTTCTGTTAGTGGTTTTTTCGGGGGTGTTTAGGGGGTGTTTAGGAGTGCGGAGCGGTTTTGGCGGGATGGGAGCGGTTTGGGGGAAGGGCGGATTTTTTTTTGAGGGGGGGGAGGAAACTTCATCGTAAATTTGCTTTCTTATCTATACAAATTTGAGGAAAACAAACCGACTAGAGATATAATTTATATGAACTTAAATTGGGTAATAACAGTGTTGTTAGTAAACACTGAGTCGAGTGCTTAATAACCTTGGTAGTTGAAGCACCTAATTCAAACACGTAATGACCACTGAAGCAATTTAATACAGCAAAACATGAACAAGACAACAATTATTCAGTGTTATATTTTTTTAGTGCATACCACCAAAACTGCAATTGGATATATCCTCATTGTAAATGAAACACACGTTGCATCCCCGTTAAAGAGAATTTCAATTTTTCGTTCAACTGTGTGCAAATTCCCCTCGACACTTGACAGTATTCGGTATAACACTTGCGGGTCATATGTGGCAATGGTTAATAGTTGGTGAACACATTTGGCCTTTGTATATACAGGTACAGTACTCGTATATATAAAATACTATAGCACAAGGGTTAGTAAATATATATATATATATATATATATATATATATATATATATATATATATATATATATATAATCATAGATCTTGAAAACGTGAAGATAAATGATAATACAGGAAAAGAAACAACGGAGCACCAACACTGTCTTTATTCAAGACATCTTCAGAGGTGCTCGTTGTTTTCTTTTAATATATATATATATATATATATATATATATATATATATATATATATATATATATATATATATATACGTAAAGTACTAATTTATCCCAATATATGATAAAGGTTAATTAACAGCGACGGGAAGCACTTTTTTTTTCGTAAATTACGAAAAAAATGTATCCTTTCCTAATAAAAAGGGGGTAAATTTATAATAAAAAATGGGGAGAGGAGAGGAGACGGGATGGGAGATTGTATAATATTAGGTCTTTTGAGTTAGAAACTTTCCCCTTTCTATTCTTCAATGTATGTGTTATTAATACATAACCTCACTATCATAACCCAGAATTAAGAAAAAAAGTATACATACCTCCACATTGTAACCCCTAAAGGTGAATGACCACTTACTAACTGGCCAAACAAAATAATAAAATGTGTATATTCTTAACCTTTTTTTTTTCGAGGAAATTTTGATACCAGTAATACCTCCATTACGACCAGTTCGTTTACCTGTGAAGAACACCTGAGATGAGATCACTTACTTCTATCGAGATTTAATGAGTCCTAATAAGGCAGGAAACTTGATCGGTCACTGCCCACTTAGGAGTAAAAATATTAATTGATTTTTTCGTAGATTGGAAACTGGTGGAGAGGAAGAGAGAGAGAGAGAGAGAGAGAGAGAGAGAGAGAGAGAGAGAGACCGACAGATATTTATAGAGATGGAGAGAAAGACAGAAATAGAGACAGATACTGAGAGATATAAAGACATACAGATAAAAAGACATAAATAAAAAACAAACAACAAGAAACAACAAACTACCAGACATGAAAGAAGAATAAAGGAGAACAACAAAGGACAACAGATAACCTTCCCAAAAAAAAAAATCTCAGAGATACACACACACACACACACACACACACACACACACACACACACACACACACACACACACACACACACACACACACACCCTAACACTAATGAATTATATCTTCCTCCATTATCATCCTTTGAGGACAACCCAACAGCAGTGACAAGAGACTCAATGAACGGAAGCCAAGGAGAGATAAATTAAAGGACTGAACACTTAACCTGAAAACACGTGTGACGTCATGATTAAGGTGCTTGTGCCTTCAGGTGAGCTTTATGAGGGGGAGAAGGGGAGAGGGGGAGAGGGATGGAGGGAGGGAGGCAGAGGGGAGGGAATGGAGAGTGGAGAGGGGTATATATGGTTGGTCAAAAGATGATTGGTGCAGTGTAAAGGGTCAGTCTTATGCCTTCAGGTGAGCTTAGGGGAGGGAGAAGGGTAAGGGGGGGAAGGAGAAGATGGAAGAGAGAGAAGAGGAGAGGAGAGAGGGAGAAGAAGAAAGAGGGAGGGAGAGGAAAAAGAAAAGAAGGAGAGGAGGAGGGGGAGGGGGGAGGAATTAAAGGGTTATACTCGTCAAAAAATGATTAGTACAGGTAAGGATTTATATGGTGAGGGAGCATTACTCAAAGGCCAGGTGGGGGGGAGAGGGGAGGGGGAAGGGGGAAAGGGAGGGGAGAGAGAAAGAGGGAGGGGAAGGGGGAAGTAGAGGGGAGAGAAAGAGGGAGGGGAAGGGGAAATGGAGGGAGGGGAGAGGAGAAAGGAGAGGGGAGGGGAGAGGGGAGGGGAAGGAGGAAAGGGGAGGGGAGGGGAGGGGAGGAAGGAGGAAAGGGGAGGGAGGGGTGGGGAGAGGGAGGGGGGAGGGTAGGGGAAGGAGAGGAAAGGGGAGGAGGGGGGGAGGGGAGAGGGAAGGAGAAAGGGGAGGGAGGAGGGAGGATGGAGAAGGGAAGAGGGAGGGGGGAGGTGGAAGGAAGAGGGGGGGGGAGGAGGAAGGGGAGAGGGGAAGAGGAGGAAAGAGAGGAGGAAACAGGGATGGGGAAGAGGGAGGGAAGGAGGAAGGGGAGAGGGAAGGGGAGAGGTAGGGGAAGGGGGAGAGGGAGGGGAAGGAGAGGGTAGGGGGAAGGAGAAGGGAGGGGAACGGGAGAAGGGAGGGGAAGGAGAAGGAGGGGAAAGGGGAGAAGGAGGGGAAGGGGAGGAAGGGAGGGGAAGGGAGAACGGAGAGGGGAAGGGGAGCCTATAACGAGGTAGTAAGTCAGGCGCCACCCCGTCAACAACATCCCACAACCAGTCGAGCCTGAAAAGGACAGAAGACTTACCTAACTAAACGCAAAAATAACTGAACATCCAAAAGAAAATAATTCCACTGTCAAGGAATGTCTAGTTAAGAATGGTGAAGCAGGTGGGAGCTGAGGCAGGTAGGGGTGACAGGAAAGGGTGAGGCAGGTAAGAGGTGAGGCAGGAAAGGGTGAGGCAGGTAAGGGTGGGGCAGGAGTAAGGGTGGGGCAGGTAAAAGAGTGAGGGCAGAGAGAAGGGGTGAGGCAGGTAAGGTGGGGAGCGGAGTAGGGTGGGGGCAGGTAAGGTGAGACAGAGAGGTGGGGCAGGTAAGGGTGGGGCAGGTAAGGGTGAGGCAGGTAAGGGTGAAGGGCAGGAAAGGGTGGGGCAGGTGGGGTGGGGCAGGTGGGGTGAGGCAGGTAAGGGTGGGGCAGGAAAGGGTGAGGGCAGGTAAGGGTGAGGCAGGTAAAGAGAGATTGGGGAGACGGGTAAAGGTGAGGGCAGGTAAGAATTGAGGCTGGTAAGGTGAAGGGCAGGTAAAGGGTGGGGCAGGTAAGGGTGGGAGGCAGGTAAGGGTGAGGCAGGTAGAGGTGGGGCAGGTAGAGGTGAGAAGCAGGTAAGGGTGAGGGCAGGTAAGTGAGGCAGGTGAGGTGAGGCGGTAAGGGTGAGGCAGGTAAGGGTAGGGGCAGGAGTAAAGAGATTGAGGCAGGTATGGGGTGGGGCAGGTAAGGGTGGGTGGGACCAGGTGAGATAGAGACTGAGGGTGGGGCAGGTAAGGGTGGGGCAGGTAAGGGTGGGGCAGGTGGGGTGGGGGCAGGTAAGGGTGGGGCAGGAAAGAAGTGAGGCAGGTAAAGAATTAGAGACGGAGTAAGGGTGGGAGGCAGGTAAGGGTGGGGCAGGTAAGGGGTGGGGCAGGTAAGGTGGGAGGCAGGTAAGGGTGGGGCAGGTAAGAGGTGAGGCAGGTAAAGATTGGGGCAGGTAAGAGTTAGAGGCAGGTAAAGAGATGGGGCAGGTGAGGTGGGGCAGGTAAGGTTGGGACGGAGGCAAGAGATTGGAGGCAGGTAAGGGTGAGGCAGGTAAAGAGATTAGAGGTGGGAGGTAAGGTTGAGGCAGGAGGTAAAAATGGGGCAGGTAAAGGGTGGGGCAGGTGAGATGAAGTTGGGCAGGTAAGGGTGGGGCAGGTAAAGAGATGGGGCAGGTTGAGATTAGGCAGGTGAGGTGTGAGAGGCAGGTAAAGGGTGAGGCAGGTAAGGGTGAGGCAGGTAAGGGTGAGTCAGGTAAGGGTGAGGCAGGTAAGGGTGAGGCAGGTAAGGGTGAGGCAGGTAAGGGTGAGGCAGGTAGAGGTGAGTGGGGACCACTATTGTCACCTGCTCACCTTAATTAGGCTCAGGGAGAGAGAAAATTCTGTCCAGGATTTCGGAAGATGGTCGCCTTCCTTGATGGTGAGGTAAGGGTTTTATTATTATTATTATTATTATTATTATTATTATTATTATTATTATTATTTGTTGTAAATGTTTAGCATTACAATATTCATCACTATCCCTCTTATCATTCTTCTTCCCATCATCATCATCATCATCATCATTTAGCCCCAAGGAAGGAGAAAATGATAATGAAACACCAAGAAACAATTAACAACTTACACCTGCCCTACACCTGTCTCCCTTGACGAGCCCCGCATACCTGTGGCTGCCCCCCCTCCTCACTCACACGCGATATGTACCATTTATTCAGTCTCTCTTCTGTTCTCTTTCCCCCTTTTCTCTGTCCTTCTCCCTCTCCGTTGCTAATTGAGTAAAACTGGATGGGGCATTGGAGAAGGGAAGGTTGGTGTGGGGAGTAGAGAAAGTACATCATTGCCACAACTAGATTCTAATTTAGGTTTAATAGACAGGTGAATATTTCATTACTGTGTGTGAGACAAAACAGGTGTGAGCATCCCTAAACCAGACACACGGACAGAGAACATAGACCTCACAGTGTGTACGTTAAGCCTTCAGTATATACAAGCAGGTAACGTAAAGTAGCTATATGAGGGCTGTCACTAGTCGCACGTAAAATTTCGGAACATATCGACCCCCACCTGCATAGATAGTTGTTTTAGCTACTGGCACTATACTTGATTGCATTTATTTCCTAAACTGTAAAATTTGGTTTCTCATTTATAGGAATTCGATGGACTGGATGGTAAGGAGGATGTCGAACCGGTGACCTCCAGATACCGATAAGATAATGTGATATACAGTAAGCATAGATGAATCACATACACCAACACAGACTTACTAGGCTACAACAACCCTGAATACCCCTTCCTCCGACTAACTAACTATCTATCTGGCTATCAATCTCTCTTTCTTTTCTTTCTCTTCTCTCTCTCCCTTTCTCTGACGCAATAAAATAGTATTAAGCAGCACCTTCCATTGGCTCTCAACAAAAGTGTGGAATAATTGTCAGTTTATTATTATTATTATTATTATTATTATTATTAACACTATTTTCATTAATATTATCATTAAAATTATCATTATTACTCGTTCAATTCCTATTCTCAATATTACATTCCGAACACACACACACACACACACACACACACACACACACACACACACACACACACACTCTCCCTATACAAACACCAAAACAAAAATGACTCGGGCACCAATACAACTTTTCAATACATTCAACTTAACCTCAATTTCTCTATAATTCAGTTCTATTCCAGGTGGCAGATTTTTACCCCCAATTTCAGTATATATTCACAGGCCAAATAAAAAAATATATTTCATCCAGATATTTGAAATATTCTCATTATAACAAAGATTCTGGTTCAACGTAATTTCAACCAAGAAAAATCGTTCTTTTATTACTATGGGAGTCTATTACGAATGTTAATGAATTCTATAAAAAAAAACTGTTTGCTGGAATTAATATGTAAAAAAACTGTATAACACTCATGATTCATACTTTAGTTTATGCCCGGAGTTATTTCCTGACTCCAATACAATAAAGAGATTTACTTAATATTTTTTTTTTTTCATAATTAAATTTCGGATTGATTAACCTAATGAGTAGTTATTATTATTATTATTATTATTATTATTATTATTATTATTATTATTATTATTATTACATGCGTACATGTAAGTAAGCCTTTATTACCTGCGTGTATGTGTGTGTGTGGTCGCCCAGTCACCATTCCTATCACCATCTGGATCTCATTCTTCAAAAGCCTCCATCCATAAATCCCACCTCCTATTACCTCCCTCCACAAAACGTGACCAAACTGTATCTAATTTTTACAGAAAACGAACAACCCCTTCCACCTGTAACAAATAACACCATTCTAGTGCGGTAGTTGGTGAGTGTAAACAGTGCTATCATCTGTGGCCAGCGGTGTATACCATTATGATTCTTACTGATAGTCAAAGAAATTTGCAAAGCGGAGGGCAAAGTGAACCCAATCCGTTACAGCTGGTTTATTTTACCGCTTCTTTATAAAATTTGTACAGAGACAATGTTCCCAATCCGTTACAGTTGCTTTATTTTCACGCTTATTTAAAAAAACAAATAAAATAAATAAAAATCAAAGCGGCGGCAAAGACACCTCCCCGAGTCTCACTATTTTTTATTACTTCTATACTCGCGCGAGTCTAGCATCAGAACACAAAGATTATTATTTTTTTCGCGATGGGGTTAAATTCTCATATTATTCTCATATACTCAAAAGGTTAAACAATACACCTCAACAACAGTTTCCATGAGCAAATGGCAATATAACTTGGCATAATCAAACCTACATTAAATTGGTAATTAAGACAATCAAATTTCTTTTTCTTTCAACGTGGGTGTAATTCTCACCAACCTGAACTGTTATATAATAGCACCACACTATATCAAGGGAGTTGACTGGTATCAGCTGGCAGGGTCTGAATCTTCCCTCTAATGCATTCACAACATCTTTTAAAGACACTAATTCACACGTTATGATTCTCTCTCTTGTGTGTGAAGCCAAATATATGTTTCTCTATGACACGATGAAGGGATATATCCACTGAGAGAGAGAGAGAGAGAGAGAGAGAGAGAGACGAATTACTTATCTATACACATCTCTTCACCAAAACCTTTCAACAGCGTAAGATGAAAGAATAACCCTCTCGTGTCTTTTTTTTTTCGCTGATAAAATAATAATGAGTTATGGCGACCCCCTACAGACGGAGGTGGCTGAGGGGGAAAATATTGTTTTTCTGCCGCAGCCGTACACGTCACAGGTGTTGTGATCTGTTCGAGGCTTTTACCAGAGAGCTGATTCAATATATAACATCAGTGAAGAAGGAAATGACACGAAGGAGATAGGAAGGAGGAGGAGGGCTGAGGTGAAGCTGAGGTGGAGCTGAGGTGGAGGTGATGTTACACGTACAAAACATCACGATTCGAGTCAATCTGATCATCACAACTAATATCTTTAAGAATATGTAATTTAATGCTGATGATGTTTTATGAGGTTATGTACACAACCCCAACATCATAGCTGTAAGAATTCTGTAAGGATTGTTATAAAAAAAGACCATTAGTTCCCTAATCTTTCACACGGGGGAAACATAATCAGTCAAGTCAGTGAAGGCATACCACAGTTTGTGTCTCTTTAAAAGCCCTTGAATACGGTGACTCAAACCCTTTCATACGATGACCAAACTCTTGAATACGATGATTAGACACTTGAATACGACGACTTAACCTGTTGAATACGATGACAACCCTTTAATACGATGACTTAACCTTTTAATACGATGACTTAAACTGTTGATTACGACGACTTAACACTTAATACGATGACAACCTTTAATACGATGACTTAACTCTTTTAATGCGATGACAACTGTAATACGATGACAACCTTTAATACGATGACTTAACCCTAATACGATGACTTAACCCTTTAATACGATGAAACAACGCTAATACGAGACAACTCTTTTAATACGATGACTTAAACTGTTTAATACGACGACAACCCTTTAATACGATGCTTTAACCCTTAACGATGACTTAACCCCAATACGATGCCTTAACCCTAATACGATGACAACCCTTTAATACGATGACTTAACCCTTTAATACGATGACAACCTGTTGAATACGATGACTTAACCTTTAATACGATGACTTAACCCTTTAATGACGACAACCCCTTTAATACGATGACAATGCTTTGAATCTAGTAATATAACTATGGTCAATAACTGTATTTAATATAACTATGGTCAATATAACTATTTAATATAATATGGTCAATATAACTATAGTCCAATATAACTATGGTCCAATACAACTATGGTCCAATATAACTATGGCCCAATATAACTATGGTCCAATGTAACTATGGTCCAATATAACTATGGTCAATATAACTATGGTCCAATATAACTATGGTCCAATATAACTATGGCCCAATATAACTATGTCAATATAACTATGGTCCAATATAACTATGGTCAATATAACTATGGTCCAATATAACATATCTAATATACTGTGGCCAATATAACTATGGTCAATATAACTATGGTCCAATATAACTATGGTCCCAATTTTCTATTAACCTGCCATAATATAACCTATCCAATATAACTATATTCAATATAACTATTATTAATATAACTATGGTCCAATATAACCATGGCCCAATAACTGTGGCCCAATATAACTGGTCCAATATAACTTTAATATATGTAATTCCAATATAACTATGGCCCAATATAACCATTATTCAATATAACTATGGTCCAATATAACTATGGTCAATATAACTATGGTCAATATAACTATGGTCCAATATAACCATGGCTAATATAACTATGGCCCCAAATAACTAAATTCCAATATAACTATGGTCCAATATAACTATGGTCCAATATAACTATG
>NW_024754076.1:87500-123839 GCF_018991925.1 Homarus americanus
GGGTGGTATAAGGAATCCCTGGGCGTGAACGAGAGTCCCTTGGGGCAACAGGTGAGCGTAACAACCCCCCCCCCCTCCCCCTCGCTCCCCCTTGAAGTACAAGTGGTTTTAAGGGCTAATGGTATGGTGTGGGTGTTTATGACCCTATAAGGCAGGTCAGGTCAGTTGCCTTTGTCATAATTATTACCTCCATCAACTCAAATCACCCTCGATGAAACACTTCAACCACGATACTTGTCTCAAGCTTGTCCAATACTTCACCTGTGGTTTTTATACCTGAGAAAAAAAAGGCGCGTGTGTGTGGTGTGTGGTGCGTGGTGTGTGGTGCGTGTGTGTGGTGTGTGGTGTGTGGTGCGTGGTGCGTGTGTGTGGTGTGTGGTGCGTGTGTGTGGTGTGTGGTGCGTGTGTGTGGTGTGTGGTGTGTGGTTACAGGACAGAAAACACCGAGTGAGCATTAACGGCACGAAATCCGATTGGGGTAACGTCACTAGTGGAGTTCCCCAAGGCTCAGTAGTTGGACCATTATTATTTATTATATACATAAACGACACAGATATCGGCGTAGACAGCAACACGAGTAAATTTGCTGATGACACTAAAATAGGGCGTGTAATTAAATATGAAGAGAACTCCGCAAAACTACAGGAAGATCTAAACAAATTTTTCGAATGGTCTGAAAAATGGCAGATGAAATTTAATGTGGACAAATGTAAAGTACTTAGTCTAGGAGATGTAAACAGAGAAACCAGATATCGGATGAACAACGTGGTTATAAAGAAATCCGATTGTGAGAAAGGTTTAGGAGAAATGATACGTAGGAATCTTAAACCAAGTCAACAATGTGTATTTGCTCGAAACAATAAGGCTATCAAAGAATTTGGGTTCATACAAAGGAGTGTTAGTTACAAGACTAGCGAGGTTACCCTAAAACTATATCTTGCACTTGTGAGACCTCACTTGGATTATGCTGTTCAATTCAGGTCACCGTATTACAGAATGGATATAGAATCCCTAGACAGACTTCAGAGGAGGAGGGTGACAGGACTAATCCCGGGCATTAGGAACCTTGAGTACAGAGACAGATTAAAGCATCTTAATTTGCACTCCCTCGAGAGGCGTAGAGTGAGGGGCGATATGATCGTGGTGTATAAATGGAAGTCAGGGTTAAAGAAAGGTTATATAACAAAGGTACTCAAACTACCCAAACTGGAGCGAACTCGTAGCAGTGGTTTTAAATTAAACAAATTTAGATATAGGCGCTAGATAGGTAAACATTGGTTTGGAAGTAGAGTAGTGGATGAGTGGAACAAGTTACCAAACATCAACATTAACTCGAATACGCTGGATATCTTCAAACATAGGTTGGGTGGATATATGAGCAATAGGGACTGGGTGTAAACGAGACTGCCCAGTATGGGCCAATAGGCCCGCTGCAGTTTCCTCCATTCTTATATTCTTATGTGTAATAAGAACAGAACTTCCACATAATCATTCAAGAGAGAACACTCGTTTAAAAAGATTTAGTAATGTCGCGTATGATACAACAGCCGGTTAAATAAAATAAAATAAAATAAAACAACACGGAAAACAGAGGTTAAGTAAATAAGTCATACCTTCAAGTGTTGTGGTGTTTCAACTGTCTCACGCACCTGCAAGAAAACAAACCCGAACATAAGACAACACAAACATCATTACCATACCTTACCACCTACCTCATCTAACACACTTAACAACCCTCTCGATACATATTTTAGGAACATTGTTAAGTAGACAGTTATAATTCAGTTAAAATAATCCCAGTAGTAATTACTTTTTTTGGTGGTGGGCAGGTGTTCTTGGGCATTGTATCAACAAGCCTGAAATAATGCAAAGGACTGAGGTTATTGCTTTCACTGTTCTTGAATATCTACCTGTCTTTACCTATTGCGATCTGTCAATCCATATATATCTATATTAACTATTTATCTCTATATCTAGGTATCTATCCATCCATATCTATTACATTAACTTTGGGTGATGTATCTACGTTAAAATTACATTAAATCTGTTACAACTTTGTTACAACTTTGTTTGTTTACCAACATGCACACCCATTTGTGTTAATTACCTTTCACGTCAATAATATTATTCAACCCCTTATCAATCTTCTACATAAACTCACCTGGTTAAACAAGATAACTACATACAGAGTCGTCTATTGTGTGTTTATCAAGGCCGTGAGCGGTTAATTAAGGCCATTTCATCGAAGACAGACGGGGGAGGAATAGTCAAGCTCGAGTGAATGCGTCAACACCAAACACATGTCAGCCATCAAAGTCTACTAACACCCGTCAGGCTGGGGAGCTGAGCCCGACGCAGCTAAATAGTGTTATTAAATATACCACCAACAGAACGACTAACTCATTTATTTTTTTACATCTGGGAACTCAATTTTAATATAACATAAGCTATTCAAATTTAATTCTTCTGGGATGTTTTTAATTATTTTTGGATTGGTATGGCTAATTTGTTGAAGCCTAAAATATAAGTGCTGTTCTTGATAGTGTTATAAAAATTATTATTTCGTCTTTACAGAGCGGCATGAGGCACCATTTAAAACTAAAACTGTCACCATTTCGCCAGGAATTTATTTTTAAAATGGTGTACAAGGCTGTTTATTTATTTTGTTCAGTCTTTCTCTTCTTGAATAAGAATGGTTATAAGAGTATAAATTCTTTTAGCTATGATACTAATATAAATAGCTTTAAAGATCGTATTAATATGTGCTTTTAATAAAATTCATTCTTCAACAACATTCTATTTAAACCTTTGCGAGACGCTAAGAAAATTACTAAATTCATTAAATAAAAGTTCTGTTGTTCTCTAAAAGAAAAGAAAAAAGGAATTTAATAAATATTATAATCACTGCTTTTACTTCTCAATATATTTTATTTTGTGTTTTGGTCCTTAACACTATACAAGGAGGGTGGCGGTAGTTAGTTCTTGTTGCCAACAGGTGGGCCTATATTATTTTATTACAGCTTTAAAAGGTCTATTT
The DNA here is from genome assembly GCF_018991925.1 of Homarus americanus. Taxonomy (NCBI): domain Eukaryota; kingdom Metazoa; phylum Arthropoda; class Malacostraca; order Decapoda; family Nephropidae; genus Homarus; species Homarus americanus. Next base: position 90,538 of record NW_024754076.1, read on the forward strand.
GTGTTGTTTTACTCTGTTTCCCATACTAGTTATAATTCTCTCCAGACTATTCGCTCACTGCTGTTGATCTGACTTTCTGCCTCATTTACACACAATTGCAGGGTTTCAATGTTTCTCTAACTCCTGACAACACAACACACATACACGTATATAGTTTCTCACTATTTATCTTTTTTTATTTTGTATTTATTGATGGTTATTATTTATGTATTTATTAAGTTTATAATTATAATATTTTTGGTATGTTTTAATTTTTATTTGTTTTATTAATTGTATTATGATTACTATTATTATTCCTCTTATTTTAGTGCTTTTATTTTTATTATAATTTGCATTTATTTATTATTATTATTATTATTATTATTATTATTATTATTATTATTACATATCGCCCCCCAGGCCCTGATGTGGGTCGGTGACCTGTGCCCAGGTGGGCCGATGCCCGTAAAAAAAAAATAAAATAAAAAATAAATAAATAAACAAATTTAAATTTCCCGTCTATATTAACTAGCAGGCGGATCACTTAAGGGCTGGCAGAGGTGCAAACTATGCTAACATGTGTTAAGTATGAACAAGGTGATTATATCTTAAACACATACACCATACAGTGACCAATTTCCAATTCAAAATATGTAATTCTTAATTCAGATTCCGAAATAATGATTTTAAATGCAGAACTGAACTTGAGGGATATTGAAACATTTGCAATACTATTGTTGGCAATAGAGCGCGGCGGTCAAGTGGATAAAGGAGCTCGTCTCTCGTTCCAGGGTCGGTGGTTCCGGGCGCCCCCAGTTCACCCAGCTGTAAATGGTTACCTAAGTTACCTAAGGAAGTGAATAAAATCGAGAGCAGTGTTTAGAATGTACACCATCCAATGTTTACATGAACAGACTGCGGTGTTAGTCCTTCTGGGGTAAACAGCCTTGTCACCGGTCGTAAGAGCACATTTCATAAACAATTCTCTAATATTGTAATAATTAACTCGTATATTCCCTCATTTTATTCAGCAACTCCTCTATGTTTATTTATGAACAGCCGACACTTGATGGTAATTTCCCTTTTTTATAAACATAACTTCGTTTTAAATTGATTAATAAATAATTATCAATTGGTAATTTCCAAGTTTTACATTCTAAATTAAGTGATGTAATTAAAAGCCAGATCAGGTAATTAAAAAGTGAGGCAGTCATTATATTTTCAAAGGAAATAATTAAGAAGAATTATGCAATAATTTTTTGTATATTTTACGCTGAACGATGAGTTTTGGAAACAATGATGAGAAGCCTAAGGAGTGATTCCCTCACCTGTGTAGGGAAAAACGCGCAGGAAAAAAGTAGTTATCTAGTTAACATTACGATTTTTTTCCATTTATCGTAAGTCATGACTCTGTTTTATGTAACATATATTCTTTATTAATCTCTATTTATTTATTAGTTACTACAGCCAAAGCTATTACATCTCGCATTCTGTTAACCACTCGCTAAACTAGCCACAATGTTAAACACGTTAAACCATTTCTAATATTTCATTAAACAAAACAACAACGAGGCAAACAAACCATTAGACGTATTACCAACATAATTTAATATATAATGCCAAGAGCCACAACACATTCTCTAATATTCACATTCCATACAAACATTCACCGCTTATATACAGGAATTTTCTCGTGGTTGTGTGCTTGTAAATTCATCAGTCACCCCCGCTATACATAAACAAAAAACGGAAACAAAAAAGAGAACGGGATGCTTTGTCTTTTGACGGAGCGTGAGGACAAGCTGGCAGCGACGCCTCCCTCACCAGGAATTACACCGCCTGTTTTTCTTCTTTTATAAATAACTGGAGGTTGAAAATTCTCCATAAACTACCCAGCCATCACTCCTGACGCTGACAAGTGTTACAGGATGGTAATGTAATGCTGCGGAGTTTAAAGGTTCACTGTCTCTATAACGCTGGAGACCTCTTGTTTATTTCCTGCCAGGGCGGAGTACTGGGGTGAATTACTGGAATGTACCACGAATAAAACGATAATAATCTTAAGATACAGGTACACTTGACTGCCGTAAAACAACAAAGTCTAAATGTACAGATAATTTATAGTTATTATAGTTATTACCACCAGGGGGAACACCAGACGCTATTCACATTATATTCGGGATACTTTGTGTTTAAATTCTGCTAGGGCTGACTACAGTGGCTGACACAGTGAATCTTGTTATAAAGAATAAATAAAACGGCGGTAAGGTGGTGGCTGACCGAGGCTAGAGTTGTGATACGTTTGACATTATTCATTTGTTTACCTCCCTCACACACAACGCCTAAGACGCTGTATGTTTAACCCAGACATGAAGTAAAGAAGAGAGAGAGAGAGAGAGAGAGAGAGAGAGAGAGAGAGAGTATTAGTTTAATTTTAGAGAGAGTGAGGAGAGTGTGTGTGTATACTAACTTACTTTGGAGAGAGGAGAGTGTGTGTACTAGCTTACTTTTGAGAGAGAGAGAGAGAGAGAGAGAGAGAGAGAGAGAGAGAGAGAGAGAGAGAGAGGTGTTCATAGTGGCCACCTGAGTACTGCTGACCGTAGCCGCAGCAGACCCCCTGGGAGGAAAAAGGTCGTCACCAACACTCTCCACCTAACTTGTTTTTCTCCCCTGGCGAGGCTGCAGGAGTTGCCGACACTTCCTAACAATCTGGGAAGTGAATCTGGGAATCCCACAACACAAGGAAACGAGAAGCCGGTGCATATTAGTCGTTTTTTATTGTCTCTTGTGTCGTGTTGTGTCGTATTGTGTCGTGTTGTGTCGGTTTGGCTGCATAAATTTCTTTTTTTTATATTTATACACAACACTTACGAAGTCTACATGAAGTTCCTTAGAACCTGTGCTTATTATCCTTCTCATTAGACGTCGTCGTTCTCAGTCGTCAAAGGTTTTCTCTTACTGCGTCCGGAAACCGCGAGAATGATGTATCCTTGTCGTTCCCACATTAAACCCGATCTACCCCGACATTCACCTTGACAATGTGATCTCTCCCACACCTTTGATGACAGTTACGACACTCACTTCAATGGCCCTCTCAAGCTGCTTAACCTCCTGGCCCTCTCAAGCTGCTTAACCTCCTTCGTCTCTGTTTGATATCGAATCATTCTCACCCACTCACTGACGTCATGGAAGTTGAATGAGCTATTTACATTATGTTTGAACCAGGATGACCTTCACCCTTTGATTGGAGCTGAGTAACGTTCTATGCCCTCGTTTTGCAGCTGAGTGACGTCCTGTGCCCTCTTCTTGCAGCTGATTGACGTCCTGTGCCTTCTTCTTGCAGCTGATTGACGTCCTGTGCCCTCTTCTTGCAGCTGATTGACGTCCCGTGCCCTCTTCTTGCAGCTGAGTGACGTCCTGTGCCCCCTTCTTGCAGCTGAGTGACGTCCTGCGCCCTCTTCTTGCAGCTGAGAGACGTCCTGTGCCCTCTTCTTGCAGCTGAGTGACGTCCTGTGCCCTCTTCTTGCAGCGGAGTGACGTCCTGTGCCCTCCTCTTGCAGCTGAGTGACGTCCTATGCCCCTTTCTTGCAGCTGAGTGCGTCCTGTGCCCTCTTTTTGCAACTGATTGACGTCCTGTGCCCTCTTCTTGCAGCTGAGTGACGTCATGTGCCCCTTTCTTGCAGCTGTAGGAGATCTTGTAGTATTTCGACCCAGTAAGAGGCAGCTACATCCTCCTCCAACGGGTAGGACTCCAGGTACAGGTAGCAGGCAACGTCATTCATCAACTTGTAAGAACTCAGCCAAGGACACCTGCATCCTATACCTTATATTAGCCTAGTCACAAACACCTACATCCTACACCCTTTATTAACCTCGCCATAAACACCAATATCCTACTACATCCTACACCCTATATTAACCCTATATTCTAAGGTAGTAGGTAGTAGACAGCTACCAAACAGGGAGGTACTACCGCCTGGGAAGATATTGGAAGCATAATGTGTTGTCTATGGTAGACCCTGCTGCCATATGGCATCACGAAAATTGTGACCAAGTCCCAGGTTGCTGATCTGACTTTCTGCCTCATTTACACACAATTGCAGGGTCTCAATTGTTTCTCTTACTTTGACAACACAACATACATATATTGTTTCTCACTATCTTTTATTATTATTATTATTATTATTATTATTATTATTATTATTATTATTATTATTTTAATTTTTGAATTTTTATTATAAATTTCTGTTATCTGAATTATAATTATTATAATAAAATTTTCGCCCTCCAGGCCCCGATGTGGGTCAGTGACCTGTGCTCGGGCGGGTTAATCCCCGTAAAAAAAAAATAGCCACAAACACCAGCACCCTACAGTATATTAACCGAGCAACATATTAACCTACCTACAAACTACTCCATAATCCCTCACCAAACTTTTTGTAACCCCTTGTTCAGGCGATGAGTGAGATCCTGTGTTCCCTCTTAGCTTTGAACACGCGAAAAAAAGTTCTCCTCCTCCTTTCAGATGCTGGTATGCCCCTCTAGTGTTCCAAGAATCATTGAGTAATGTGTTTGATCTTCTGTGTGTACTGACGAAAAGGTCCTCCCCTTTCACCATGTGTTCTTTATTTTGAAGTTACTTGGTATTTTCTTTGAAGTCCTCAGTGGGTTCCTTCAGTGTACAATGGAAGACAAAAGTCGTGTTGTGAAATTTGGTGAAAACATATGCCGAAGGGCTAAACTTTTGGTCCGCTCTGCCTTGTGGTGGGGGCTCTCATAATGTTTCACGAGTTATATTTAATCTTCAGACAAAACCGCGACACGACTTTTGTCTTTGATTATACACGTTCTTGGGGTTTATTTCCGGGTTTCAATCTCACTTTTTGGGGGTTTATTTTCCGGGTTTCAATCTCACTGTTCGGTTTATTTTTATTTTTTTTTTAAGTTTCAATTATTTCCTTCACCAGAAACTCTCCTAGACTAGAGTATTTTTCAAGTTCTGGTTAGCTTTGCTTCGCCATAAAACTTTTTCCGTGTTTTAGAGTAGTTTAAAAGTTTAGATGAAGTACCGTTATAACTTAAACTATATACGAGTCTTATGTAAGTCACTGTTGGGTTACTTTTGAAGACGACTTGTGTCCTCTTGTGATGGTTCTTCTCGTCTTGACTTTAACGCACACACACACACACACACACACACACACACACACACACACACACACACACACACACATATATACACACACACACACACACACACACACACACACATACACACATACACACACACGCACACACACACGCACACACACGCGCACACACACACACACACACACACACACACACACACACACACAGCTGTAATTCTGAACTCAAAGTCCCGTAGCGGCAATAGAAAGTGGCAGATGGAGATGTATTTGCCAAGAAGACTGCGCCAATAACATTTATGACCACAGTATCGGAACAGCCCAGCGCATCTTATTAAAAGGTAGAGTCTTGTGTCTCCTTCCTTCCTTCCTTCCTTCCTTCCTTCCTTAGTAAAGACGACTATTTTAAGTATAATCATCTGTGTATAGTCAGCCTTATGTCCGGTTCTTCCGATTTGACTGATAAAGGTTTATCTTCTCAGTTGTAACCTAACCTAACCTAACCTAACCTAACCTAACCTAACCTAACCTAACCTTAAGCCAATTTAACTTTCTTTTGGCATCTACATTTCCAGGCTACAACAGGCTGTGGGTAGTGGGGTGGGTAGGTGTGTGGAGTGGGTGGGTAGGTGGGTGGAGTGGTGTGGTAGTGTGTGGGTAGGTGTGTGGGTGGGTATGTGTGGGTGGGTAGGTGTAGGTGTGGGTGGGTAGGTGTGTGGGTGGGTGGGTAGGTGTGTGGGTGGGTGGGTAGGTGTGTGGGTGGGTGGGTAGGTGTGAGGGTGGGGTAGGTGTGAAGGTGGGTAGGTGTGAGGGTGGGGTAGGTGTGAAGGTGGGTAGGTGTGAGGGTAGGTTGTGGGAAGTGGGTTATGAGGGTGGTGTGAAGTGTGAGAGAGGGAGCCCACGATATAACGCGGTGACTGCAGCTAACGTTAAGTGAGCACTCCAGCTAACATAGAGGCCACGACAGCTAAATCCTCGCCTCTGCAGCTAATATGTTGTCTCTTGAGCTCTAATATGTGGTCTCTTGAGCTGAGATAGAGCCCCTTGAGTTAACGTGTGGACGCCTGGGTCAGGCGACGGGGCCCTTGGCGACCTCTGGGGGCCAACGAGCTGGTGGGTGGGCAAGTGACCTCTTGACCTGGCGAATGAGCGTCAGTACTGGCGATGACTTATCTACGTCTTCACCCAAGATTTTAATAACGATGAAGAAACCAAAAAATAAAAATTAAAAAATTAAAATAAATACGATAAAATTGAAAGACAGAATACAAATCAAAGAAATAACTGGAAACGTTTGGTCGGCGTCATAAAATATTAATGACATAACCCAAGAAGGAACGTTTGTTTACCTTGTGTACTGTTTATGTACTATGACAGTAAATGTACTGTTACTTGGATATGTCTGTCTCTGTCTGCCTTCTCTTATCAGTTACACATCTCTAACGACTTGTACTATCATTTAGAGACCTCTACCAGTACTAATGTATTATTACGAGACACCTGTACTAGTGTATTACCTGTAGTTTGAGACACCTGTACCAGTGTGTTACCTGTAGTTTGAGACACCTGTACTAGTGTATTACCTGTAGTTTGAGACACCTGTACTAGTGTATTACCTGTAGTTTGAGACACCTGTACCAGTGTGTTACCTGTAGTTTGAGACACCTGTACGAATGTATTACCTGTAGTTTGAGACACCTGTGCGAGTGCATTACCTGTAGTTTGAGACACCTGTACCAGTGTGTTACCTGTAGTTTGAGACACCTGTACTAGTGTATTACCTGTAGTTTGAGACACCTGTACTAGTGTATTACCTGTAGTTTGAGACACCTGTACTAGTGTATTACCTGTAGTTTGAGACACCTGTACCAGTGTGTTACCTGTAGTTTGAGACACCTGTACGAATGTATTACCTGTAGTTTGAGACACCTGTACTAGTGTATTACCTGTAGTTTGAGACACCTGTACTAGTCTATTACCTGTAGCAGAGACACCTGTAGTGTATTACCTCTAGATTGAGACACCTGTACTAGTGTATTACCTGGAGTTTGAGACACCTGTACTAGTCTATTACCTGTAGGTTGAGACACCTGTACTAGTGTATTACCTGTAGTTTGAGACACCTGTACGAATGTATTACCTGTAGTTTGAGACACCTGTACTAGTGTATTACCTGTAGTTTGAGACACCTGTACTAGTCTATTACCTGTAGCTTGAGACACCTGTACTAGTGTATTACCTGTAGTTTGAGACACCTGCAATAGTGTATTACCTCTAGATTGAGACACCTGTACTAGTCTATTACCTGTAGCTTGAGACACCTGTACTAGTGTATTACCTGTAGTTTGAGACACCTGCAATAGTGTATTACCTCTAGATTGAGACACCTGTACTAGTGTATTACCTGTAGTTTGAAACACCTGCACTAGTGTGTTACCTGTAGTTTGAAACACCTGCACTAGTGTATTACCTGTAGTTTGAGACACCTGTACTAGTGTATTACCTGTAGTTTGAGACACCTGTACTAGTGTGTTACCTGTAGTTTGAGACACCTGTAATAGTGTATTGCCTGTAGTTTGAGACACCTGCAATAGTGTATTACCTCTAGTTTGAGACACCTGTACTAGTGTATTACCTGTAGTTTGAGACACCTGTACTAGTGTGTTACCTGTAGTTTGAGACACCTGCACTTGTGTGTGCCTGTAGTTTGAGACACCTGCACTTGTGTGTTACCTGTAGTTTGAGACACCTGCTTGTGTGTTACCTGTAGTTTGAGACACCTGCACTTGTGTATTACCTGTAGTTTGAGACACCTGTACTAGTGTATTACCTGTAGTTTGAGACACCTGTACTAGTGTGTTACCTGTAGTTTGAGACACCTGTACTAGTGTATTACCTGTAGTTTGAGACACCTGTACTAGTGTGTTACCTGTAGTTTAAGACACCTGTACTAGTGTAATACCTGTAGTTGGAGACACGTGTATTAGTGTATTACCTGTAGTTTGAGACACCTGCACTTGTGTGTTACCTGTAGTTTTGAGACACCTGCACTTGTGTGTTACCTGTAGTTTGAGACACCTGCACTTGTGTGTTACCTGTAGTTTGAGACAACTGTACTAGTGTGTTACCTGTAGTTTGAGACACCTGTACTAGTCTCCCTCATTATCTATTCAGTTATTTGTCTAACTTAATTACGAATAAAACACCACACGTAAACAAGAAATTGTGCGTAAAATCCGGATTCAAACGACGATCTCTTTTGAGGAAACGCCATCACACCACGAGTCTAATATAAAAATACCCCGATTAACCCTCTCCAGAACCTACTTATCTTTCATTACAGGTTAATTGATAAAACATAGATGGTCATTTAAAGGAGAAAGAATACCTCAAAACACAAGAAGGTTAAAATAAAGTAAAAAAAAATGGTCGATTACGTTTTCTGTGAGTCCCGTTTCTTTGATTCAGTGAGGCCTCAACACAAATCACAACTCAAAAGTTCTTTACGTGTAGAAAAGTCAAGTTGTTCTCCATATATATTTACACTAAGCTAGCGAGAGTGGTGGAGTACTGCCGTAGTTAGTGGGTAGGGGGCAGGTAGGGACTAGGAAGGGCGTAGGGCGGAAAAGGAAGGGGGAGCAGACAGGCAACAGCAGAAGGGGAGTAGGGGCTGGAAGAAGGGCTGGAGCGAAGGGCTTAGAAAAGGCTGGAGGACAGAAGGGCGGTGGGCAGGGAGAGGGACTAGGAAGGCGGTAGGGGAGGCTGGAAAGGAAGGGGCTGGTGGGAGGAAGGCCTGTAGGAATAGGAAGGGCTGGTAGGATAGGAAGGGGCTGGTAGGGACTAGGAAGGGGCTGGTAGGGCCAGGAAGGGGGCTGGTAGGAACAGGAAGGGGGCTGGTAGGACAGGAAGGGCAAACAAAGAGGGGCGGTAGGGACAGGAAGGGCTGGTAGGGGCTAGAAGGGGCGTAGGGAATAGGAAGGGGCTGGTAGGGGCTAGGAAGGGCCTGGTAGAATAGGAAGGGCAGCTGGTAGAATAGGAAGGCAGCTGGTAGGGGCTAGGAAGGAAGGGTGTTGGTAGGGCTAGGAAAAGGCTGCCCCCAGCTTGGTATGAGGGGTAACTCTGACAGTCATTAGTCAGTGTCGTAAAAGTAATCACGGAATCTGACCTTACCAAGAGCTATGCACCCTATTTTCTCTCTCTCTCTCTTCTCTCTCTCTCAATTTAATAGAGTCTTGGAGGCTGGGATGAAGAGCAGGAATTTGGAATATAAGAGAGAGGGAGAGGGAGACGAGAAGAATGAGCGATAATAAACAGACCCAAGTGAGAGGAAGTGAGTTTCTGTGTGTGTGGGGGGGCTGAATAGTGGATGGGAGAGGGAGTGAAAGACAGTTGTGGGTAGCTGAGTGGCGTGAGGAGAGGGGAGGAGAGTGGAATGCGATGGTGGGCATGGGGTAGGGAGAGGGAGAGAAGAGGTTGAGGTGGTAGGAGGGAGAGGGTGGGAGGGGGGGGGAAGTGAGAGGGAGGGGGAGAGGTGGAGAGGGAGAGAAAGAGGAGTGAGAGAGGGACAGGGAGTGGTGAGGAGAGTAAGAGTGGGAGAGGTGGAGAGGGAGAGTATGTTAGGGGAATTCTCTCTTTGTTCCGTTGGAGGATCCAGCACAGTAAATGTTGTACACACACACACACACGCACACACGCACACACGCACACACACACACACACGCACACACACACTAAAAACAATATTGTAACATCTATGAATCCTTGATATGAATCCTAAAATGTGGTGTTCGAACTGAAATTTACAGGACTGTGAATCCTCTCTAGAATTACGGAGTTTATTACCGTTTATTTATGTCGTGGAGGAGTGGTCTTGAGTACTGAATTCAAGTTTTATTGTCCATAGATCGATCCCTTTCATCGCCTCCATTTATGTCATTTCTGAGTCGACCGCTTGACTGAATCTATTACTATCGTGTTTCAAGGACATTTGGATTCGTCCACTGCTGGATATTAACGAGCCAAGGATATGCAGTTCACGGTATTGAACGAGGAAATAGTCATGTAGAGTTGTGTTGTTGACATTTTTGTCATTAAAACCCGAACATATATTTACATTATTTAGTCCGTAAAGTTAAAAAAAAAAAAGGCTCGGAATGGATACCTGTTCCCTGCAGTATTGACATCGAAGAGTTTCAAATAGTTCATGATTGATATTCAGAAATTGTTTCCAAAAAGTTTGTAATGGGAGGTGTGCGGGGAGGAAAATTCCAAACGAATCTAATTTTGAAGAGCCTTGTCATAACCACACGAGCGCAGGTATACCTCAGCATTACAACAATAAAAACTCACGCAGATGAATGGTGGTGACGTGTACAGTCGCCCAAAAAACTATCTTTACTGACGAGGGAGGGGGGGAAGTTAGTTTGGGGGAGGACGATGAATTTCGGAATGAACACTACGACTCCTGTTGTCTCGGTAAGGTTGTCAAAATCCTTCATCCGTTGTGTCATATTATCTCAGAATTTTATATAGTTTTTGAGCGAGTGTTATATTACGTCATCAGCGACACAAACAAGTGACTGTCGTGGCGGGGATGCTATCTGTTGCTGCTGCTCTGAGCTCTCATCTGCAGCCAATGTGTGTGTGTAAGGTAGCCGACACCTGCTCATTGATGTCTACACCAACTTCCCGCCAACAGAGCTACTTGTAAACCTCTTCCAGCGCCGCCAGAATAAGTTTGAGAGAGAGATGGCGTTACCGAGACAGACCCCAGTGTGATCTGTGAGTTCTGACTGAAGAGGAGGAATCATCTCTATATGCGATAGCCGAGTCAAAATAACCCATCCTCTTTTTTTTAGCTGATTTCTAAGTTTTTTTATAACCAAAAATAGTTAAATTAATATTAAGACAACTTTATTGTATTTTTTGGACAGGTCATCCTAGACTATGGCTATATAATGATGTATAAACCATTATATTTTTATTGGTTAAACTCAAGGTATTTTTGTTGTACTTTTTTATAAAGACGATGGTTAAAACTTTTCAATACGATGGTTCAACTCTTTCAGGACGATGATTTAACCCTTTGATGATGACGATGATTTAACCTTTAGAGACGACGATTTAACCTTTTAAAAGACGATGACTTAACACCTTTGATGACGTTGATTTAACCTTTTAAAAGACGATGACTTAACTTTCTAAAACTATAGATTAACCCTTTCAAACAGACGGTACAAACCTTGGGTCTACAATGAGTAGATTAAAAAATTCTTACAAATGGCTGTAGCAATCAAACGGAATACTTCAATATTTACCTTCAATTTCGCCCCACAGATTTTTTCTTGGGGGGGTGGGGGGAGGGGGGGTGGAGGATGGGGGGTGGGGGAAGGGGGGGGGTTATTGTGTTGAAAGGGGAGACTCCATATTTATGTAAATCTATATTGATCACAGAGCAACACCCAAAAAAATATAAATGTAATTGAAGCACATGTTTGTTTATTTGGTATCTTTATAACTCGTAATTCATTTGTATTTCCAGATTAACATGTTAACTAAGGAGAGAATATTACATGTTAACAATAGAGACACGCACACACACACACACACATACACATTAAACACACACAAACACATGAACTAGCTGTGGTCTGTCACGTAATCCCACATGCTCGTCAACTACACACTAGACAACTGGTAATCAATTAGTTGACAGTAATGTAATCGTATGGTGGTTGTTATAGGTAGCTTGTTATCATCACACGTGTAACTCTTGTAGTTTCAGTTGGAGTTATTTCTAATCTCTGGTTGCAGTCGTTTCACTTAATGCTCACACAAATAGTGTAAGGCATTCTTATTTATCCACCCAAAATATATACACAATATGTTGTATTAATTGACAGGACGCAACTTGTCTTTTATGAGAGATTATAAGAGGTAATTTACAGAGTTCCTTTAACGCGTGTGTCTGAGATACAGGGATTAAGGCAACTGAGGTGATGACTCGTGTAGACCAGAGGTGAGTGGAGGAAGTGGGAATGTTATCTAGCATGTGATGACGATTTGATAAGGTTAGTTTAGTTGTTGTTTGTCTAGTTAATTCAGGTAGTGTAATTTATACCTGGATTTATACCTGTAAAATTGTTATATATAGATAGTCCATATCTATATAAATACTACTCTCTGTATGTTGACGGAAGCTATTACACACACACACACACACACACACACACACACACACACACACACACACACACACACACACACACACACACACCACATACACAGACATACACACACACCCATTTCTTATAAATAAATGGAGAGAAAAATATATACAAATACAATTATTACAATAAACGTTTTCCAATAATACATAAATATATTGTGAACGGCATGACATGAACTTATTAAATATGAGATTATGAGATTGAAATAGTGATTTCCCCTACAAACGCTGTTTGTCACTGCCTAGCCGACCCCACCAATTCCCCAGTGTATGCCTCGTGGTCTAGGTCAACCAGCGCCGCCATACACCACGGAGCGGGGGTCAACTGCTAAGCCACGCCTACCCCCGCTATTTAAGACCTGACCTCGTGGTGATCTGCCTCTCCTTCTACCTACACCAACCAGTCAGCAACACCTCCTCCGCCTGCCTGGCGGTCCTCGCTCCTGCCGGAGAGCATGGCGACCCACAAGCTGTCCCTCCTTTCTACCCACACCAACCAGCCTTCTCTTTTCTACCCACACCAACCAGCCAGCAACACCTCCTCCGCCTGCCTGGCGGTCGTCGCTCCCGCCGGCGAGCATGGCGACCCACAAGCTGTCCTCCTCTGAGCATCCTCACCAACCAGCTCTCTCTACATCACGCTTGTAACCATGCTGCCTTCCCAGCACCAAGCTGCATTGTACATCCAATATAACATGTATACAGAGAGCACATTGTGAGTTTTTTCCAACCATCCTGAGTGTGAACTAAGCTATCCATACCCCCACAATATGAAAGATCAATTTCCTCGTCACAAGTGCCTTGAAGAGCCGGATCTGACAGCTGTGATTGGAACCATTACATACAGTATTGTATGAATTGTGTCGTTATACAGTTGTTTCTTTGTCTCCGTCTCCCTCTCTGATTTTTTCCGTGGTATATATGGTAATTATTTCACATGCAATATATTTATCATATATTATACTGTACTCTTTCATAATAATTATAAGTATAATGTTAGGATTTGTTTGACTTAAATCATCCTGAATACATACTGCATAAGTGAGGGTATTAGAAGAGGATTGTTTCCTTTACATTTATTATACAATTTGACTTATATTCATGAAAATTATATTTATTTCAGTTAACATGGAAACAAAATAATATCGATGTGCATTCAATATGTGACGTTACATAGGGAAATTACTTCTGACACATTAATATTTAGTCCAGCCACCTTCATTCTCGATTACTTGCTGCAGCCTGTTGGGAACGGTGGTTGTGTATCAGTTGCGGTTTCCGCCTCAGAACCTCCCACTCACGGTGTGTATGCTCCTGTAGCTGCACCCTGGTTCTCTCTTCAGTTGGATCCCACACGCTCACAATATTGGCCCAAACGTTCTCTATAGGGTTCATGTCACAACCTTTACCTGGCCAGCCTAAGACTTGCAAATTTCTTTGTTCTGCAAACCACCTTTTTACAATCCGTGCGGTATGGATAGGACACCTATCGGGCATGAAAATTATGTTTTCGGGAAACGGGAAAGCATATGCACGTACCGAGGGAAGCATAACTTCTTCTAGTATTTCTAATTACTGTTCAGCTGTGAAGCTTCCTTCTGTGTGAGTCAGCTCCCCAACTCCGTACAAATATATCCACCCCCAAACATTGCATGTCACATGGCCACTCCTTGCTTCCTCATAAATATGCTGTCTAGCATATTAGGTGTTGTTCCTCTTCCAGCAATGCAACCTTCCGTGAGAGGTAGATGAGAAAGTTTGTTCGTCAGTGAATATTACTCTTCCCCAGAAACCTAGGCCTTCTTCAGCATACCGTCGAGCAAACTACAACCTGCCCTCGCGATGTCGCTCATTTTACTTCTCCTTGGTGGCGGGAATTCTATGGTGAATGCCTCCTTCGTGAAGTCTTCGCCCGATTGTTAAAGGGGAAATATTTCATTGGAGATCCTCTCTTATTGAAAATGAAGTCTTGAAGGGGTTGGCCTTAGCGAAATTCTGGATGGCTTCAACTTGTGCAAGTGTTGTTCTGCGCGCCATTCCCGTCCTGTGGTGGTCCTTTAAACTTTCTTCCTCTTCCCATCGTTTAATCCAATAATATACAGTTGACCGACAAAACCCCAATTCTCGGGCAATTTCAGTAGGTGAAAACCCAGCCTCCTTCGTGGCGATTATTCTTCCACATTCAGTGATTTTCTGCGTGTGGTATTCCACGTTGGCAGGGGCCTTCTACAATTGAGGGAGTGGAAGGGTAGTCAGCACTGACAACACCTCTGTCTACCCCACCTTCCCGCCCATAACGTTAGCTTTATATTTATATTTTATTAGGCATTTTATAAAAAAAAAATAGTTGAATGAATAAATAAATAAATAAGATACAAATAATACATCATACACATATTTGAAGAAAAAAAATAGAATATATATATTTTTTAAAAGACAATTTTACCTAGCATTTAACGCACAAGTCAGAAAACAAGGATTTTGTAATTGGGTGTGTGGGGGATGGGGGGTGGGGGGGCAAATCTGTCACTAACGAAAGAAATAATTATTTGCTGTTTACAATATTCAGAGTCTTGGAATGAGAGTGATATTGCTAGATAAAAGTATTTAGGTATATGCTATACTAGTTCACACTCATCAGACGGATGGTTCGTAAGATTATATACCATCACTTAATTGAACAATGTCAGTATTAAATACAGACACACACACACACACACACACACACACACACACACACCCAGCATGCACACACACACACACACACTCCACATGCACACACACACTCCACATGCACACACACACACACACTCCACATGTGCACACACACACACACACACTACACACACACACACTTACTACATGTAGCAGTGAACTGATGATTCTGCTTTAATTCCACAGCGAACTTAAAACAGCAGTTTCAGGCTATGAAATCTCCAAAGGCCCTTGTTGTCTGTTTAGCAATTTCAAGCCGCGCGCTAACTGATTAATTACTCCGAAAGGGATGTAATTTCAAGATACACAAGTTAGTATAAATTAATGATAAACAGGTAACTCCTATGTACACAGCCTGCACACAGCTGTGCCCGATGCATGATGTTCTTAACATACTTTACTGATTTTTCTTATGTTTAATTGTCTAAACATAAACTGTTATAGGTTGCCCATTGCTCATCCATTTTAAAAATCAAATTAACAGTATATACCAGCAGAAAGGTATAATATACGAAACAACAGCTCAACCACGATTACTGGGAACTAAGTAACTAATCAATGATCAGTTTTACATTCATTCTGATCATTATTTACTACGTACCATAGTAAACGGCCCTTGGAGTTGCCAGCTGTCTCCAGCAGGTTCGAAGAATCTTGAACGAGACTGCATACAGCAGTGTTGGAATGAATCTTTTTAGGTTGTGCTGTATATAAAAGGAAGGGAGTGTTGTATGTGAAGCAGCAACAACAGGTGTTGTATGTGTTTCTGTGGATGAAGATGTACGAGTGTTGTGTTAAGATATTATTTTGCTATATTTATGCAGGCAGTTTTATGAACTTCTGAACACTGCTTGTATGTTTTTAATGTATGTCACAATGTCACACTTTTACTACGAATACATATACAAATACAACATACAAATGACAAGATAATACAAATAAGATAATTCAATAGGCTTCAAATTCTAACCTTAAAGATTATTGTGATTAAGGCTATTTGTCTGCAAATATAGAAATAATTATTATACAGTACATGAATATGTGTGAACATAACACTGTAATGGGCTCCTCAGGATGGGGGGACACTTTCTTTTCTCTCAATTCTTCTGGGCAATCTTATCATCACGACATAATCTCTCTCAGCACCAGCAGTAGTCTGCCATCATGTTTACATTCCACCTTCCTTGGTACCCTTTTTTACATTTCCTTAATGTCCTGGGTGAAATCTTTTCTGCCTTATTCTTCACCTATACATCCCAAATTTCCAGGAAAATACTCAAGATGGGAATAAGAAATGTAGTTTTTACACTCAGCAACTCGCTTTTAAAGTTATTCATCATACTTTTAACAATGTTTTGATAGTTTAGATCATTTTCTATTACCTAAAAACTATACACAACATTCTTGAAAGTATTCCATGGTTCTTTTCACACTGGTTCATCGATTTTCTGATTGGTGGTCCAACATAAACTTTTCGGATTTGGAGAGCCAATGGAAAATGCCAGCTTTGATTTTTTCATGTGACTGATGGAAATTCCCTGTACCGGAAACAATCACTTTCCTTATTTATGGCTTTACAAATTGTTTCCATTAACCTTAATTTACTTATGCAGAGAGGCAACAGTAACTTTCTTAGGATCAATCAACGGTTCATGTAGAATATTTTTTTTAACCTGGCACAAGAGCTCTGCTCATAGTGGCCAGCGTTTTGTCCCAATGTTCACGTCTTGCTCTGCTGTCCCCACTCACACAAAAAACATGGGCTTTCGTATCCACCTTGTTGACCAAGCTTACAAAGCAAATGACTTTGAAATTCCATAAAACCGACCAAATCATGATCTGTATAATGAAACTTTCTAGAAGTATCTGCAAATTTCATAAGTTTCCTTGCTAAACAGAGGAATCCACAGGAATTGATGAAAATACATTTCCATTATGAAGTAAAACTCCTTTGAGACTTGTTTTGAAGAATCAACGAACAACCTCCATTCAGTAGGTTGTATAGGTAATGCCAAAATAGTTAATTAAAGCAGACACATTATTACAATAAACAAAGGAGCTCTTCCTCTGAAAAAAAAGAACCGTTCTGTTCACGTTGCCTATACCTGGCGAAAAATATGTCCGTTTGCTCAAAATTCTTTGATTTCAACCTAGACCCTAAAAGTTCAGCAGCAGACTCCTTGGTAAATTCAAATCCCTAACCAGATCGTTATGTTCACTGTGGTAAACACCTCTGGCATATCACTAATATCTTCAGGTTGATACATATCACATCTTTGGTATGGACGATAAATCATTGGGTCAGATTCCTGGTGACACGGACTGGCAACACATCTGGCGGAATGGGGATCGAACCTCAGACCATGCGGCACTGGTCTCATGGCAGATGGAATCTGGGATAAATGATTCTTGGTTTATTTTGCATTTTTTGCAAAATAACAAGTCATCACTCTGATTTTAGACTCCCGCCATACCATAGGGACCCAAATGCATAGCTTTTTTCTACCATATTTCCAGTCTTAAACCTTCAATAAGTGCGACATACTTACGAAGCTCATGGTTATCTAAATCACCTATTTACATGCAAAGTCGGCAAAATATTAACTTTTCACGAATGCGGTTTTTCTGTCTTTGCTTCTGTTCAACAAAAGTATCCACATTTGTAGCAGAATACGTTTGGATTGTTTTTTCAAACATCCACGGGAAGACATAATCACAACAGGAATAGTATCTTAGTAGAGCAAAAATGTATGAGATTTATCGCTACAGCTGCTGATGCGACACTGAACAATGGCCTTTGCCTCAAAAAAGATTCCATTTGTCAATATACCTTTGAGTGATAGACGAAACAGAAGTTATATCTGAAATCAACACTCAAACAGCTTAGGGAACATATATACTAGTTGAAAAACATCAGAATTCCTGCAGACGTAAAGGTCATACATAGGATTTATTAAGCAAAGTGTTAGAATTGCACGAAAAGAGACACACATACAATAATAAGGACTGAACCAGAACTAAAACAGGTTCCCGGTGGTCAGTTCCAGTGTGCCCGTGACGCTAGCAAAACTTTGTAAGGTGTTTATATATTACAGCTTAACTTCTGTTAATACACAATATTTGTTAATGTATAATAGGTATTTTTTACACCGAATAATTGACTCCTCAGAGCGAAGCCGAGCAATAGTTTAGAGATATTATGAGGATCATGCGAAGACTGTTCACCCTGTCCTTTTTTAACATAACATCATTAATTTAACCACGAACCTACCTGGGGAGGTTAGGTTAGGTTAGGTTAGGTTAGGTTAGGTTACCTTATATGTGTCTTCTGCCTCAAATGTGTGTGTGTGTGTGTGTGTGTGTCAGCTGTAGATAAAAGGATATTTTATTGTTATAAAATATTATTCTACATATATTACACTGTTTATAAGAGTTATTACATATTTCAAATATACCTAAAGCAGGTTACGTTACGTTACGTCACGTCACGTAACGTAACCTGCTTTGGTATATTTGAATATCTTATGATTGTAAATAACGTCTTATATGAAACAGTGATATTATTATGTGTAAATTAATTTACATTATTATAACAATAGAAAGTATTCCTTTACCCTACTTAGCGGACACACACTGGCCATAGGTGACCATGTAGGTCATCATATTAGGTCCACGTGAATAGTTTAAGTAACTTAACCTTAAGGAATATTACTTAACTCTTGTCTTTATAAACACAGGATGATCATGACGCGTTATATAGATATATTCTAAACAATGTTATTGTCAACATAAGTTTAGGAAAAAAACAACTAAATCTAAAATTACTTAAAACAAGAGTAAAGACTTAAACTGTACACATGAGAGGAAAACAAATATCATAGTAATAAATGTAAGTAATAAATAAATAATTAAACCCTGAAACTAAATACATATTTTTAGATGTTCTTTGGCGGGTGTCTCTAGTCACAACTCTGCACATTGGCGGCATAGATAAGATGGTCGTTTATGCACTGGGGTCTAGGCAGCCGTGCAATCCAGTCCTGTTTCTGACGACTGAGCAGCCCTTTCGAGGAGTCACTCCGCTCACCCCACAAAGGGAGGGGGCTAGAAAAAGTGACCTAAACATAGCCTGCCAAAAGTACCGACCTGACTGTGCAACCGCACCCAGTGAGGCTCGTCTATGTGGTCGAAAACAGTCATAATCACAGATCAAAACAATAACAAACTATGCAACCTCTTATGGTCGCTGCTTGGAATGTCAGGACCCTTCTGGTTACTGGCACAAATGAGCGTCCTGAAAGAAGCATTGCCCTTGTGACAAAAAAAATAAAAGATCTGGCTAGGTAGAATATCGACATAGCAGCCATTAGTGAGTCCCGGCTCTCAGACGAGGGTCGACTCACAAATCAGGTGTCTTGGCTATACCTTCTAATGTAAGCCTGCTTCGGAGAGAAACCACATTTATGGAGTCGGCTTTACCATCCGTTAATGCATCCTACATAAGCTAACTGAAATACCTGTTGGAATCAACGAGCGCCTCATGACACTGAGTACCACTAAATCACTATCGTCATACCTTCTTATCAGATGCATGTGCCCCAACAATGGATACAGAGGATGACATCAAGAAGGCCTTTTATGTGGTACCTTGACAGTTCTAACCTCTATCTCCAGAGAAGATAAGGTTGTGCTCCGAGGTGACTTCAATGTCAGAGTTGGCAGAGATGCTGAAATTTGGCAGGGAGTCATAGGGAGAAATGGAATAGGCAAGTGTAATCACAGTGGCCAACTCCTCCTCAGCAAGTGTGCTGAACACAACCTCACTATCACCAATACCTTGTTTAGGCAGGCCGACAAGTTCAATGTTTCGTGGCAACACCCACTGGCATCTCATTGACTACACCAATGTCACAGAAAAAGATCGCAGAGATATCCTCATCACCCGAGTCATGCGTGGCTGAGACCGCGACACTGATCATCGGCTCGTCAGAGCCAACTCTCCCTTCACCTCGCCCCAAAACCACGAAGGTAACAAGCCTCCAGAAGAGGTTTTAACACTAAGCGTTTGGAGCATCCAGCAATAGCTCATGTTTTCAGAAAGCAACTCGAACATGGGCTGACAAACAACCCGGCAACAAACACCCCAAATCACAGTGCCGAATAGGGTATTCTCCAGTCATGACAAAAACCTGCAGAGACCCTCGACCAGATCGAAAGAATACACCAGGACTGTTTTGATGAAAATGACCCAGAAATCAATGTACTCATCGATATTAAACGTGCTGTTTCAACTGACTGGCAGAACAACCAACAGTCTTGGGCCAAAGCTGATACCTTCCTCAAGAAGAAAGCAGTGACCCAGCGCGATCACACTGAGATAATACACAATATTTGATTTATTTATGGAATTAGGGATTTATTAAGAAAAAGTGTTAGGAATTGTAATAAAAGACACACATTACACAAGGAACTGAACTCAGAACCAGTAGGTTCCGGTGGTCAGTTCCACAGTGTGCCCGTGAACCCTCAATGATATAAACTTTGTAAGTGTTTATATATTAAAGCTTAACTTCTGTTAATACACAATATTTGTTAATGTATAATAGGTATTTTTTACACCGAATAATTGACCCCCAGAGCGAAGCCGAGTAATAGTTTAGAGATATTATGAGGGATCACGTGAAGATCAGCCCCACCTCAACCTTTTTAACATCATTAATTTAACCTCGAACTCTACCAGGGGAGGTTAGGTTAGGTTACGTACCATCGAGGCTACTATTATCTATGAACAACTATGTTGGACTGGCCACGTTACGCCCATGGACGACGGTAGACTGCCAAAGCAGCTACCATACTCTACAGTCACCTAACGTAAAGAAGGCGGGCAACTTAAAAGGTGTAAGGATAGTGCCAAAGCGCCAAACTGACCTCCTCACCTGGGAGTCGATTACTTCACACCGTAACGCTTGGAGGAGCACCACACAGGAAGGTGTAAATATTTTCGAGTTAGCCCGACTGCATACCGAGGCACACAAGCGCCAATACCGGAAAGACACTGCTGTAGCCTCTCCCGCACTAGATGTAGCCCTCCACACGTGCAACAATTGTGGACGACACTGCCGGTCCTGTATCGACCTCTGTAGTCACCTCAGAGCTCACCAACGAAGGTGACATCATAAAACTCTATCATTGTATCATAGCTGGATGATCGTCATACTCGATTCCGAGTAGTAGTAATAGTAATGGTCAGCATGCTCACCTCTCAAGTGAGTGAACCGAGGTTCGATCCCGGGCAGGGTGAAAATATGGGAAAGTTTTTTACGCCATTTGCCACCGTCTATGCAGTATTAATTGAGAACCTGGATGTTAATCGATTTGCGGATCGTGTTCCAGGGCAATGTTTAGCCAGTGCAGTTGGCGACTTGTGTTCTTCTCGGACTATGCCTTGACAATGGGAAATATAACTCGTTAACTTAGGACGTGGGTGTGTTGCCAGCATCTACACCTTAAAACAAATTCACGCCAAGGTGGCCTAGGGTCGACCATCTTGGAACACGAGGGCAACAATTATTTATTATTATTATTATTATTAATTATTATTATTATTATTATTATTTGAATCTTTGTAGATTGTGTTGTATGTGTGCTGTGAAGTTAATGTTGAATTTGCACCTGTGCAACAACATGTGTTGTATGTGTTTGTGGATGTAGTGATGTACGAGTGTTGTGTTAAGATATTATTTTACATATTTGTGGAGGCACTTTACGAACACGCACGGACCACTACCTGTATTTTTGTAATGTATGTTTGTAACGCTACCAGTCATCCGCACAGAAAACGCCCGAACACACTGTCAGATAATGCACAATATTTGATTATTTATGTTATTAGAGATTTATTAAGCAAAAGTGTTAGGAATTGTAATATAAAAGAGACACACATACACACAGGGAACTGAACTCAGAACCAGTAGGTTCCGGTGGTCAGTTCCACAGTGTGCCCGTGACGCCTCAATGATATAAACTTTGTAAGGTGTTTATATATTACAGCTTAACTTCTGTTAATACACAATATTTGTTAATGTATAATAGGTATTTTTACCGGATAATTGACCCCCAGAGCGAAGCCGAGTAATACTTTAGAGATATTATGAGGGATCACGTGAAGATCAGCCCCACCTCCCTTTTTAACATCATTAATTTAACCACAAACTCTACATGGGGAGGTTAGGTTAGGTTAGGTTAGGTTAGGTTAGGTGGGGTTGGGTTAGGTTAAATATAGTGTGGCTAATAAGCTGGTGGCTGTTTCCCGCGTGATACCTTAAGATACTGAACTCACGTGAGGCGTTTCCTTGTGTTGATGACAGCAGCACCATCTCGGGTGCCAGTGACGGCGGCCCATGGTAACTTCGCCCTACATCCAGTGGTGACCTGGGCCAATTTAAGTGATCTCTCAGCCCATCATAATATTGGCCGAGATCAACAACAATAACTTACTTTGGTAATAGATAAACCATATGAAAAGTGTGCGAGAAGGTTAGGTTAGGAGGAAGGTTATGTTAGGTTAGGTTAGAAATGTAATAGTATTAATTATGATACACACACACACACACACACACACACACACACACACACACACACACACACACACACACACACACACACACACACACACACACACACACACATGAATCCCTCTTCCCATGTTCCATTGGCCCCCAAAAAAAATTCACAGCCCATACATTATTGATGGTGATCGTGGCCCATATTATGATGGAGCAGAATCTGTAAAAATAGACCGAGGTCACTACTGGGTATGGACCGAGGTCACTATTGGGCATAGACCGAGGTCACTACTGGGTATGGACCGAGGTCACTGGACCGACTTCACCTGTATCCTACAAACAGAGGTGGGACAATATAGTGCTATATGAGATACAGTAAGTTAGATTCATTATCAGTTGAGACAGAACTTGTCCTTATGGTTGTGGTGACTCACCTGTACGTGTGTTGTGGTGGTGAACAAAATATTGTATGTGTTCTCTGTCCGTAGAGCTGTATGTTCGTTTTGTACAGTCTCGTTCAAGATTCTTCGAACACTGCTGGAGACAGCTGGCAACTCCAGGCCGTTTGTTTACTATAGTACGTAGTAAATATTATGAATGAATGTAAAACTGATCGGTGATTGGTTACTTAGTTCCCCGTTAATTAATGGTTGGGCTTTGTTGTTTCGTATTATATTATACCTTTCTGCTGGTATATACTGTTAATTTGATTTTAAAATGGATAGAGCAAGGGGCCAACCTATATGAATTCATGTTTAGACAATTAAACATAAGAAAAAATCGGTAAGTATGTTAAAGAACATCATGCATCGGGCACAGCTGTGTGCAGGCTGTGTATGAGGTTGCCTGTTTATCATTAATTTATACTAATATTATCTTGAAACGTTCAATCCCTTTCGGGTAATTAATCCAGTTGTATGTAACCGATGCTAAACAGACTTCTTTCTAAAGACGCTGATTTCATGCAACACAAACTGCTGTTTTGATTCGCTGTGGAATGTGTGTATGTGCACATGTGGAGTGAGTGTGTGTGTGTGTGTGTGCACGTGGAGTGTGTGTGTGTGTGTATGCATGTGGAACGTTGCCAGATGTCTCCAGCAGTGTTTGAAGAATCTTGAAGGAGACTGTACAATGTACATAGAATAAATTAATAGCAATAATAATAGAACAAGATGTTTGGAAGTGGCTGAGTAAGGACTGAAGGCCCAACAAGGTGGAGGTAACATCAACACAGTGAGGAATTCGACTCTATCTCGAACCCCTTTTAGACGACTCCGAAGCTCCAAACCGAATATATGAACCTGAGATGTGAACGTTAGTATTTTGTGAGTGACTTGATAAGTTATTGTAAATCCCGAGAAAAAAAATAAACAAACGAATCAATAGTTATTTACTTGTTTGGCAGTGTTGAACTGCTAAGTTGGGTGGTTAGATTAAATTTACATTAGCATAGATTATATTTAGACTAACATAGATTTGGTTAGGTTAGACTGGTTATATTACAGTGGTTAGTTCAGGTTAGCTTACAGTAGGTTAGGTTAGATGAAGTTGGTTACATCAGATTACAGTAGGATAATTTAGATTATTCAAGTTAGATTGGTTAGGTTAGGTTAGGTTAGAATTTAATCCCAGAGCCGAAAGAATAATCTAATCAACACTACAGTACAAAGAATGTCTCTTAACAACAGAACCAACATATTAATCCAAACGCTTACAACAAAAAATAACATCCCAACAGCACTCCTAATAACAGCCGCTAGGTTTAACTACATTATCGTGTTAATATAACCTGGATTAAAGATTAAATTGAGACAAAACAAGGTTAATGTTATCCCGGAACTCGTAACTTCTAGTAAGGTAAAAAAAAAAATGCCTTTGCATGTTGTATAATTTTTTCGTAGTAAAAGTTGTAAGACGATATGACTGGTTAGTTAAGTTCTGTGGTGTTGTTGTTGCATCTTTGTTGATCGAGTAAGGAAAAGTGTGTACCTGGCCTGGGAGGGGTGAGTGGGGGTAGGAGGAGAGGTGGGAGGGAGTAGGAGGAGAGGGAGTAGGAGGGAGGGAGTGGGAGGGAGGTAGGAGGGAGGCAGTGGGAGGAGAGGCAGTGGGAGGAGAGGAGTGGGAGGGAAGGGCAGTGGGAGGGAGAGGAGTAGGAGGGAGAGGGAGTGGGAGGGAGGCAGTGGGAGGAGAGGAGTAGGAGGGAGGCAGTAGGAGGGAGAGGTGGGAGGAGGAGGGAGGGGAGTAGGAGGAGTATGAGGGAGGGGCAGTAGGAGGGAGATGGGAGGGAGTAGGAGGAGGGTATGAGGGAGGAGTGGGAGGGAAGGAGTATGAGGAGGAGTGGGAGGGAAGGAGTAGCAGGAGGAGGAGTAGGAGGGAGAAGGAGGAGGAGGGTGACAGGATTGGTGGGGTATGGATTATAGGTGGGTGGGAGTGGTAGGAGGGTGAGGAGTGAGGGAGGGGATAGTAGGAAGAGGAGGTTAAGGGAGAAAAGGGAAGTAGTAGGAGGGAGGGAGGCGTAGGAGGAAGATGAAGGAGAGTGGGTAGGAGGGAGGGAAGACAAGGTGGAAGAGGAGGGAGGGAATAGGTGGTGGAGATGGTGGAAGTGAAGAAAGAGTAGAGGGGGGGGTAGATGGTAGCAGGAGGATAGGTGGGTGAAGGGTGAGAGGGAGGGGTAGGAGGCAAGGTAGGAGTGTTATAAGGAGGTCAAAGGTCAAATAAAAGAAGGTTCAGGCATCACATAACAGGTTAAGATTCCCTACTCGTGTTTATTTGATTCTATTTTCCTTTCCCAAGATAATTGGTTTATTTATGTGTATGTACAGTACAGTCACTCTAAAAACTATCTATACAAAATTGTGTTGAGAAAATATGACACAGAGGACGAAGGATTTTGACAACCCTACGGAGACAACAGGAGTCGCTGTGTTCATTCTAAAATTCATCTTTCACCTCCAAGTACAGACAGTTTTTTGAGTAACAATGTTATTTATTAAAGCACAAAACACAAACACAACAACAGCATTAATTACTCCCAAGAACGAAAGGGCTTTAAAATTTAACATAAAATTATCTCCTTTTAGAATGGTTTAAAAATTTCACCCCAAGACTCAACCTTAACTAGATACGTTCACTTAACGCCAATTAGGAGACAAAGTTAACGTGAGGACATTTTTCTGAATCCAGAATCAGGATAGTTGGGAACCACAAACGTTGACAGTCTTGTTTAACTCTTCAATATTTTTTCTTTGAGTTCTGGGTTTAACGAGTAGGGTCAAGATTCGGTCACTGGCCTCGTTAAACATTAAATATATCCAGACATACAGCAAACCGTAGTAATGATAACACACACGTAGTAATGATAACACACACGTAGTAATAACACACACACGTAGTAATGATAACACACACGTAGTAATGATAACACACACGTAGTAATGATAACACACACGTAGTAATGATAACACACACGTAGTAATGATAACACACACGTAGTAATGATAACACACACGTAGTAATGATAACACACACGTAGTAATGATAACACACGTAGTAATGATACTTACGTAGTAATGATAACACACACGTAGTAATGATAACACACACGTAGTAAAATTAACACACACGTAGTAATGATAACACACGTAGTAATGATAACCATAGTAATGATACGTAGTAATGATAACACACGTAATGATAACTAGTAAATAACACACACGTAGTAATGATTACACGTAGTAATGATAACACACACGTATTAATAACACACGTAGTAATGATAACACACACGTTATGATAGTAGTAATGATAACACACGTTGTAAACACGTGATAATGCTTACACGTAGTAATGATATACACGTAGTAATGATAACACACACGTAGTAATAATGATAACACACAAGTATTGATAACACACGTAGTAATGATATAACACACACGTAGTAATGATAACACACACGTAGTGATACACACGTAGTAATGATAACACACACGTAGTAATGATAACTTACGTAGTAATGATAACACACACGTAGTAATGATAACACACGTAGTAATGATAACACACACGTAGTAATGATAACACACGTAGTAATGATAACACACACGTAGTAATGATACTTACACGTAGTAATGATAACACACACGTAGTAATGATGTACACGTAGTAATGATGCTTACACGTAGTAATGATAACACACACGTAGTAATGATAACTTACACACGTAGTAATGATAACACACACGTAGTAATGATATAGTAATGATAACACACGTAGTAATGATAACACACGTAGTAATGATAACACACACGTAGTAATGATAACACACGTAGTAATGATAACACACGTAATGATAACACACACGTAGTAATGATAACACACACGTAGTAATGATAACACACGTAGTAATGATAACACACGTAGTAATGATAACACACGTGTGATAACACACGTAATGTGATGCTTACACGTAGTAATGATACACACGTATTATTAACACACACGTAGTAATGATAACACACGCATGTGATAACACACGTAGTAATAACACACGTAGTAATGATAACACGTAGTAATGATAACACACACGTAGTAATAAATATACACACGTAGTAATGATAACACACACGTAGTAATGATAACACACGTAGTAATGATAACACACATAGTAATGATAACACACAGTAATGATAACACGTAGTAATGATAACACACGTAGTAATAATAACACACGTAGTAATGATAACACACGTAATATGATAACACACGTAGTAATGATAACACACGTAATATGATAACACACACGTAGTAATGATAACACACGTAGTAATGAATATCTTCCTCCGCCTCAAGCACTCAAATATCTTCCTCCCTCCCCTCAAGCACTCAAATATCTTCTTTCCTCCTCAAGCACTCAAATATCTTCCCCCTCCCCTCCAAGCACTCAAATATCTTCCCCCCCCTCCCAAGCACTCAAATATCTTCCCCCTCCCCTCCAAGCACTCATATCTTCTCCATCCCCTCCAAGCACTCAAATATCTTCCTCCCTCCTCAAGCATTCAAATATCTTCCTCCCTCCTCCAAGCACTCAAATATCTTCCTCCCCTCCCACAAGCACTCAAATATCTTCCTCCCTCCCCTCCAAGCATTCAAATATCTTCCTCCCTCCCTCCAGCACTCAAATAACTCCTCCCTCCTCTCCAAGCACTCAAATATCTTCCTCCCTCCCCTCCAAACACTCAAATATCTTCCTTCCTCCCCCAAGCATTCAAATATCTTCCTCCTCCCCTCCAAGCACTCAAATATCTTCCTCCCTCCCCTCAAGCACTCAAATATCTTCCTCCCTCCCCTCAAGCACTCAAATATCTTCCTCCTCCCCTCCAAGCACTCAAATATCTTCCTCCCTCCTCCAAACACTCAAATATCTTCCCCCCTCCTCCAAACACTCAAATATCTTCCCCCCTCCCTCCAAGCACTCAAATATCTTCCTCAAGCACTCAAATATCTTCCCCCCTCCCCTCCAAGCACTCAAATATCTTCCCCCTCCCTCCAAGCACTCAAATATCTTCCCCATCCCTCAAGCACTCATATATCTTCCTCCTCCTCTCCAAGCACTCAATATCTTCCTCCATCCCCTCCAAGCACTCCAAATATCTTCCTCCTCCCCTCAAGCACTCAAATATCTTCCTCCTCCTCTCCAAGCACTCAAATATCTTCCACCCTCCCCTCAGCACTCAAATAGCTTCCTCCCTCCTTTCCAAGCACTCAAATATCTTCCTCCATCCTCCAAACACTCAAATATCTTCCTCCCTCCTCTCCAATATCTTCCTCCCTCCCCCCAAGCACTCAATATTTCCTCCCTCCCTCCAAGCATTCAAAATCTTCCCTCCCTCAAGCACTCAAATATCTTCCTCCCTCCTCCAGCATTCAAATATCCCTCCCCTCCAAGCACTCAAATATCTTCCTCCCTCCTCCAAGCACTCAAATATCTTCCTCCCTCCCTCCAAGCACTCAAATATCTTCCTCCATCCCTCCAAGCACTCAAATATCTTCCTCCTCCTCTCCAAGCACCAAATATCTTCCTCCATCCTCCAAGCACTCAAATATCTTCCTCCTCATCTCCAAGCATTCAAATATCTTCCTCCCTCCCCTCCAAGCACTCAAATATCTTCCTCCCTCCTCAAGCACTCAAATATCTTCCTCCTCCCTCAAACACTCAAATATCTTCCTTCCTCCTCAAGCATTCAAATATCTTCTCCTCCTCCAAGCACTCAAATATCTTCTCCCTCCTCCAAGCACTCAAATATCTTCCTCCCTCCCCTCAAGCACTCAAATATCTTTCCCTCCTCCAAGCACTCAAATATCTTCCTCCTCCTCCAAACACTCAAATATCTTCCCCCTCCCTCAAACACTCAAATATCTTCTCCCCTCAAATCTTCCTCCTCCAGCACTCAAATATCTTCCTCCTCAAGCACTCAAATATCTTCCCTCCTAAGCACTCAAATATCTTCCCCCATCCTCAAGCACTCATATATCTTCCTCCTCCTCTCCAGCACTCAAATATCTTCCTCCATCCCTCCGCTCAAATATCTCTTCCTCCCTCCTCCAAGCACTCAAATATCTTCCTCCCTCCTCCAAGCCTCCATCTTCCTCCCTCCCCTCCAAGCATAAATATCTTCCTCCCTCCTCCAAGCACTCAATATCTTCCCCTCCTCCAAACACTCAAATATCTTCCCCCCTCCTCAGCACTCCAAATCTTCCCCCCTCCCTCCACACTCAAATATCTTCCCCCTCTCCAACACTCAAATCTTCCTCCTCCCCTCCTATCTTCTCCTCCCTCTCCAACAAATATCTTCCTCATCCAAGCACTCAAATATCTTCCTCCTCCTCCAAGCACTCAAATATCTTCCTCCCTCTTCTCCAAGCACTCAAATATCTTCCACCCTCCTCCAAGCACTCAAATATCTTCCTCCATCCTCTCCAAGCACTCAAATATCTTCCTCCATCCCCTCCAAACACTCAAATATCTTCCTCCCTCCTCTCCAAGCACTCAAATATCTTCCTCCCTCCCATCCAAACCTCAAATATCTTCCTCCTCCAAGCATTCAAATATCTTCCTCCCTCCCCTCCAGCACTCTAATATCTTCCTCCCTCCCTCCAAGCATTCAAATATCTTCCTCCCTCCCCTCCAAGCACTCAAATATCTTCTCCTCCCCCTCCAAGCATTCAAATATCTTCCTCTCCCTCCCCCAAGCACTCAAATATCTTCCTCCTCCCACCAAGCACTCAAATATCTTCCTCCCTCCTCCAAGCATTCAAATATCTTCCTCCTCCCCTCCAAGCACTCAAATATCTTCCTCCTCCTCTCCAAGCACTCAAATATCTTCCTCCCTCCCCTCAAACACTCAAATATCTTTCTTCCTCCCCTCCAAGCATTCAAATATCTTCCTCCTCCCCTCAAGCACTCAAATATCTTCCTCCCTCCTCCAAGCACTCAAATATCTTCCTCCTCCCCTCAAGCACTCAAATATCTTCTCCCCTCCTCCAAGCACTCAAATATCTTCCTCCTCCTCCAAACACTCAAATATCTTCCCCCCTCCTCCAAACCTCAAATATCTTCCTCCTCAAGCTCAAATATCTTCCCCCCTCCTCCAGCACTCAAATATCTTCCCCCTCCTCAAGCACTCAAATATCTTCATCCCCTCCAAGCACTCATATATCTTCTCCCTCCTCTCCAAGCACTCCAAATATCTTCCTCCATCCCTCCAAGCTCTCAAATGTCTTCCTCCCTCCTCAAGCCTCAAATATCTTCCCTCCTCCTCTCCAAGCACTCAAATATCTTCCACCTCCCTCCAAGCACTCAATATCTTCCTCCCTCCTCTCAAAGCACTCAAATATCTTCCTCCATCCCTCCAAACACTCAAATATCTTTCCTCCCTCCTCTCCAAGCACTCAACATCTCTCTCCTCCCTCCCTCCAAGCACTCTAATATCTTCCTCCCTCCTCCCATTCAAATATCTTCTCCCTCCCTCCAAGCACTCAAATATCTTCCTCCTCCTCCCTCCAAGCATTCAAATATCTTCCTCCCTCCCTTCCAAGCACTCAAATATCTTTCCTCCTCCTCCTCCAAGCACTCAAACATCTTCCTCCCTCCCTCCAAGCACTCAAATATCTTCCTCCATCCCTCCAAGCACCTCAAATATCTTCCTCCTCCTCTCCAAGCACTCAAATATCTTCCTCCCTCCAAGCACTCAAATATCTTCCTCCCTCATCTCCAAGCATTCAAATATCTTCCTCCCTCCCTCCAAGCACTCAAATATCTTCCTCCCTCCAAGCACCCAAATATCTTCCTCCCTCCAAACACTCAAATATCTTCCCTCCCTCCAAGCACTCAAATATCTTCCCTCCCTCCAAGCACTCCAAATATCTTCCCCTCCCTCCAAGCACTCAAATATCTTCCCCATCCTCCAAGCACTCATATATCTTCCTCCCCTCCTCTCCAAGCACTCAAATATCTTCCTCCATCCCTCCAAGCACTCAAATATCTTCTCCCTCCCTCCAAGCACTCAAATATCTTCCTCCCTCCCTCCAAGCACTCAAATATCTTCCACCCTCCCTCCAAGCACTCAAATATCTTCCTCCTCCTCCTCTCCAAGCACTCAAATATCTTCCTCCATCCCTCCAAACACTCAAATATCTTCTCCTCTCCTCTCCAAGCACTCAAATATCTTCCTCCCTCCCATCCAAACACTCAAATATCTTCCTTCCTCCCTCCAAGCATTCAATATCTTCCTCCCTCTCCCTCCAAGCACTCTAATATCTTCCTCCTCCCTCCCTCCAAGCATTCAAATATCTTCCTCCCTCCCTCCAAGCACTCCAAATATCTTCTCCTCCTCCCTCCAAGCATTCAAATATCTTCCTCCCTCCCTCCAAGCACTCAAATATCTTCTCCTCCTCCCTCCAAGCACTAAATATCTCCTCCTCCCTCCAAGCACTCAAATATCTTTCCTCCAAGCTTCAAATATCTTCCTCCTCCCTCCAACCACTCAAATATCTTCCTTCCTCCCTCCAAGCATTCAAATATCTTCCTCCTCCCTCCAAGCACTCAAATATCTTCCTTCCTCCCTCCAAGCACTCCAATATCTTCCTCCTCCTCCAAGCACTCAAATATCTTCCTCCCTCCTCCCACTGTTACCCTAAAGCAAACACGATTAAAATCATCCTTTGTCCAATTCCCAGAGATGCTGACTAACCTCCCCACAACACGACAGGACACTTAAGCTTTTGTTCGTCACAGCTTTAGCGGGTCACACACACACACACCTCCACACAACACACAACACAGGTGAGAACACACACACACACACACAGCACTGGACGCGTCACCTCACACCGTAAACACACACGAAAGTTCAGGCATACATTTCACACACACACACACACACACACACACACACACACACACACACACACACACACACACACACACACACACACACACGTAACATCAGTATAGATCAGTCATTTTTTCTCATTATATTTTCCAACCAAGAGTTTTAATGAAAAGTCCGCCATTTCGTTCTACCGTTGGATTTATATGCAAATTTGATTGGGGGTAAATTTTTGTTTAAATATATTCTCTAATTCTATTCACAAATGCAATATTTTCCGATATTTTGAAGTTAAACACGTCGACCGCTGACGATATGTGGTCCTTCAGAGGTGAGGTAACGATATGTTTACCTGTTATTAGCGAGTTGTTTTTTTAATTAGTTTCTTCATATAATATCATCTCGGGAAATTTTTAAATGAACGTATCTAATTAAGGTAGATTCTCAGATAAACTTTCATAAAAATTAAGTTATGGTGTTAAATTTTAAGTTAACTAATTAAATATTTCTAACATGTTAAGACCGGAGAAATATTTATCATAAGAGAGTTCATAATTTCTGATCTAATTACTTACGTGTTTAAATGTACCAGCGAGCTTGAACTAATCTACATAACTAATCTGCATAACTAATCTACATAACTAATCTACATAACGAATCTACATAACGAATCTACAAAACTAATCTACATAACTAATCTACATAGCTAATCTACATAACTTATCTACACAACTAATCTACATAACGACTCTACATAAAGAATCTACATAACGAATCAACATAACTACTCTAAACTAATCTACATAACTAATCTACATAGCTAATCTACATAACTAAGCTACATAACTACACAACCGAGATGTAAACAAACGCCTTGAGTATTAGAGATAATTTTTTTTCTCTCTGTTGGTCAATTGGTCAGACTTTATGAGATAATACGGCCGAGGCATTTCCAAACTCCTGCTCTGTGTCGGAAGGTTAAGAGACAGGACGAGAAGACAGTAGTAACTTACCCTACAATCACAGACAAACACACGTTTAGATACACTCACCGACCGACTCTCAAACATCAGCACTATCACCACCACCTCCTCCTTCACCACACACCACCTCCCTCCCTCCCTCCCACACTACCGCCACCACCTCCTTCCTCCCTCACCACCACCACCACCACCTTCCTCCCTCCCTCACCACCAACACCTCCCTCCTTTACCAGAACCACCAACAACACCTCCCTCACCACCACCACCTCCCTCCCTCACCACCACCACCACCACCT
>NW_024754077.1:0-23907 GCF_018991925.1 Homarus americanus
TGTGGATTATATGTAGAAGTCCGCGTGCTTTATTGGGCTAATGAAATATATATGGATCCTCGTGTTTCGAAGCCGCATTCGGTAAAACGTTGCTCTGATCACCTAAGCGGCACGGGTGGTCCCCATTAGAGGTTCAGGGCGCCATAAGCTCGTTGAACAGGCTTTGTGTGAAATATAGCAGAGTCTAGGACTGCTTTTATTGTCCTAGTGGCCCAGAGGTAGCGTTCCCCGGTCACAATTATAAGATCTTGGGTTTAAATCCTGGTGGGGTGAGGTGTTGATTATATGTAGAAGTCCGCGTGCTTTATTGGGCTAATGAAATACATATGGATTCTCCTGTTTCGAAGCCGCACTTGGTAAAACGTTGTTATGATCACCTAAGCGGCACGGGTGGTCCCCATTAGATGTTCACGGTGCCATAAGCCCGTTGAACAGTCTTTGTGTGAAATATAGCAGAGTCCAGGACTGCTTTTATTGTCCTGGTGGCCCAGAGGTAGCGTTCCCCGGTCACAATTAGAAGATCATGGGTTCGAATCCTGGTGGGGTGAGGTGTTGATTATATGTAGAAGCCGCGTGCTTTATTGGGGAATGAAATATATATGGATCCTCGTATTTTGAAGCCGCATTTGATAAAACGTTGCTCTGATCACCTAAGCAGCTCGGGTGGTCCCCATTAGAGGTTCACGGCGCCATAAGGTCGTTGAACAGGCTTTGTGTGAAATATAGTAGAGTCTACGAATGCTTTTATTGTCCTGTTGGCCCAGAGGTAGCGTTCCCCAGTCACAATTATAAGATCGTGGCTTCAAATCCTTGTGGGGTAAGGCGTTGATTTTATGTAGAAGTCCGCGTGCTTTATTGGGCTAATGAAATATATATGGATCCTCGTGTTTCGAAGCCGCATTCGGTAAAACGTTGCTCTGATCACCTAAGCGGCACGGGTGGTCCCCATTAGAGGTTCAGGGCGCCATAAGCTCGTTGAACAGGCTTTGTGTGAAATATAGCAGAGTCTAGGACTGCTTTTATTGTTCTAGTGGCCCAGAGGTAGCGTTCCCCGGTCACAATTATAAGATCTTGGGTTTAAATCCTGGTGGGGTGAGGTGTTGATTATATGTAGAAGTCCGCGTGCTTTATTGGGCTAATGAAATACATATGGATTCTCCTGTTTCGAAGCCGCACTTGGTAAAACGTTGTTATGATCACCTAAGCGGCACGGGTGGTCCCCATTAGATGTTCACGGTGCCATAAGCCCGTTGAACAGGCTTTGTGTGAAATATAGCAGAGTCTAGGACTGCTTTTATTGTCCTGGTGGCCCAGAGGTAGCGTTCCCCGGTCACAATTAGAAGATCATGGGTTCGAATCCTGGTGGGGTGAGGTGTTGATTATATGTAGAAGCCGCGTGCTGTATTGGGGAATGAAATATATATGGATCCTCGTGTTTTGAAGCAGCATTTGGTAAAACGTTGCTCTGATCACCTAAGCAGCACGGGTGGTCCCCATTAGAGGTTTACGGCGCCATAAGGTCGTTGAACAGGCTTTGTGTGAAATATAGTAGAGTCTACGAATGCTTTTATTGTCCTGTTGGCCCAGAGGTAGCGTTCCCCAGTCACAATTATAAGATCGTGGCTTCAAATCCTTGTGGGGTGAGGCGTTGATTATATGTAGAAGTCCGCGTGCTTTATTGGGCTAATGAAATATATATGGATCCTCGTGTTTCCAAGCCGGATTTGGTAAAACGTTGCTCTGATCACATAAGCGGCTCGGGTGGTCCCCATTAGAGGTTCACTGCGCCATAAGCTCATTGAAAAGGATTTGTATGAAATATAGCAGAGTCTAGGACTACTTTTAGTGTCCTGGTGGCCCAGAGGTAGCATACCCCGGTCACAATTATAAGATCGTGGGTTTGAATCCTAGTGGGGTGAGGTGTTGATTATATGTAGAAGTCCGCGTGCTTTATTGGGCTAATGAAATATATATGGACCCTCGTGTTTTGAAGCCGCATTTGGTAAAACGTTGCTCTGATCACCTAAGCGGCACGGGTGGTCCCCATTAGAGGTTCACGCCGCCATAAGCTCGTTGAACAGGCATTGTGTGAAATATAGCAGAGTCTAGGACTGCTTTTTTTTCCTGGTGGCCCAGAGGTAGCGTTCCCCGGTCACAATTATAAGATCTTGGGTTTAAATCCTGGTGGGGTGAGGTGTTGATTATATGTAGAAGTCCGCGTGCTTTATTGGGCTAATGAAATATATATGGATTCTCCTGTTTCGAAGCCGCATTTGGGAAAACGTTGCTGTGATCACCTAAGTGGAGCGGGTG
Source organism: Homarus americanus (assembly GCF_018991925.1). Taxonomy (NCBI): domain Eukaryota; kingdom Metazoa; phylum Arthropoda; class Malacostraca; order Decapoda; family Nephropidae; genus Homarus; species Homarus americanus. Next base: position 2,314 of record NW_024754077.1, read on the forward strand.
GTCCCCATTAGAGGTTCACGACGCCATAAGCTCGTTGAACAGGCTTTGTGTGAAATATAGCAGAGTCTAGGACTGCTTTTATTGTCCTGGTGGCCCAGAGGTAGCGTTCCCCGATCACAATTATAAGATCGTGGCTTCAAATCCTGGTGGGGTGAGGCGTTGATTATATGTAGAAGTCTGCGTGCGTTATTGGGCTAATGAAATATATATGGATCCTCGGGTTTTGAAGCCGCATTTGGGTAAACGTTGCTCTGATCACCTAAGCGGCACGGGTGGTCCCCTATAGTGGTTCACGGCGCCATAAGCTCGTTGAACAGGCTTTGTGTGAAATATAGCAGAGTCTAGGACTGCTTTTATTGTCCTAGTGGCCCAGAGGTAGCGTTCCCCGGTCACAATTATAAGATCGTTGGATGAAATCCTAATGGGGTGAGGTGTTGATTATATGTAGAAGTTCGCGTGCTATTGGGCTAATAGAAATATATGGATCCTCCTGTTTCAGCCGCATTTGGTAAACGTTATTTATGATCACCCAAAGCGGCATGGGTGGTCCCACTAGAGGTTAGCCGGTGCCATAGAACGTTGAACAGGCTTTGTGTGAAATATAGCAGAGTCTAGGACTGCTTTTATTGTTCCTGGTGGCCCAGAGGTAGCATCCCCCGGTCACAATTATAAGATCGTGGGTTCAAATCCTGGTGGGATGAGGTGTTGATTATATGTAGAACTCCGCGTGCTTTATTGGGCTAATGAAATATATATATGGATCCTTGTGTTTCGAAGCCGTATTTGGTAAAACGTTGCTCTGATCACCTAAGCGGCACGGGTGGTCCCCTATAGTGGTTCACAGCGCCATAAGCTCGTTGAACAGGCTTTGTGTGAAATATAGAAGAGTCTAGGACTGCTTTTATTGTCCTAGTGGCCCAGAGGTAGCGTTCCCCGGTCACAATTATAAGATCGTGGGTTCAAATCCTGGTGGGGTGAGGTGCTGATTATATGTAGAAGTAAGCGTGCTTTATTGGGCTATTGAAATATATATTGATCCTCGTGTTTCGAAGCCGGATTTGGTAAAACGTTGCTCCGATCACCTAAGCGGCACAGGTGGTCCCCATTAGAGGTTCATCGCGCCATAAGGTCGTTGAACAGGCTTTGTGTGAAATGTAGTAGAGTCTAGGACTGCTTTTATTGTCCTGGTTGCCCAGAGGTAGCGTTCCCCGGTCACAATTATAAGATCGTTGGTTCAAATCCTGGTGGGGTGAGGTGTTGATTATATGTAGACGTCCGCGTGCTTTATTGTGCTAATGAAATATCTATGGATCCTCGTGTTTCCAAGCCGGATTTGGTAAAACGTTGCTCTTATCACCTAAGCGGCACGGGTGGTCCCCCTTAGAAGTTCATCGCGCCATAAGGTCGTTGAACAGGCTTTGTGTGAAATATAGTAGAGTCTAGGACTGCTCTTATTGTCCTGGTTGCCCAGAGGTAGCGTTCCCCGGTCACAATTATAAGATCGTTGGTTCAAATCCTGTTGGGGTGAGGTGTTGATTATATGTAGAAGTCCGCGTGCTTTATTGGGCTAATGAAATATATATGGATCTCATGTTTCCGTGGATTTGGTAAAACGTTGCTCTTATCACGGGTGGTCCCCTATAGTGGTTCACGGTGCCATAGCTCGTGAACAGGCTTTGTGTGAAATGCCAGAGTCTAGGACTGCTTATATGGTGTCCTCGTGGCCCGCCATTAGCATACCCCGGTCACAATTATAAGATCGTGGGTTTGAATCCTAGTGTGGTGAGGTGTTGATTATATGTAGAAGTCCGCGTGCTTTATTGGGCTAATGAAATATATATGGACCCTCGTGTTTTGAAACCGCATTTGGTAAAACGTTGCTCTGATCACCTAAGCGGCACGGGTGATCCCCATTAGAGGTTCTCGGCGCCATAAGCTCGTTGAACAGGCTTTGTGTGAAATATAGCAGAGTCTAGGACTGCTTTTTTGTCCTGGTGGCCCAGAGGTAGCGTTCCCCGGTCACAATTAGAAGATCGTGGGTTCGAATCCTGGTGGGGTGAGGTGTTGTTTATATGTAGAAGCCACGTGCTTTATTGGGCAAATTAAATATATATGGATCCTCGTGTTTTGAAGCCGCATTTGGTAAAACGTTGCTCTGATCACCTAGGCAGCACGGGTGGTCTCCATTAGAGGTTCACAGCGCCATAAGCTCGTTGAACAGGCTTTGTGTGAAATATAGCAGAGCCTACGAATGCTTTTATTGTCCTGTTGGCCCAGAGGTAGCGTTCCCCGGTCAGAATTATAAGATTGTGGGTTTGAATCCTGGTGGGGTGAGGTGTTGATTATATGTAGAAGTCCGAGTGCTTTATTGGGCTAATGAAATATATATGGATCCTCGTGTTTCCAAGCCAGATTTGGTAAAACGTTGCTCTGATCACCTAAGCGGCACGGATGGTCCCCATTAGAGGTTCACAGCGCCATAAGCTCGTTGAACAGGCATTTTGTGAAATATAGCAGAGTCTAGGACTGCTTTTATTGTCCTGGTGGCCCAGAGGTAGCGTTCCCCGGTCACAATTAGAAGATCGTGGGTTCGAATCCTGGTGGGGTGAGGTGTTGATTATATGTAGAAGTCCGCGTGTTTTATTGGGCAAATGAAATTTATATGGATCCTAGTGTTTTGAAGCCGCATTTAGTAAAACGTTGCTCTGATATCCTAAGCGGCACGGGTGGTCCCCATTAGAGGTTCACGGCGCCAAAAGCTCGTTGAACAGGCTTTGTGTGAAATATAGCACAGTCTAGGACTGCTTTAATTATCCTGGTGGCCCAGAGGTAGCGTTCCCGGGTCACAATTATAAGATCGTGGGTTTAAATCCTGGTGGGGTGAGGTGTTGATTATATGTAGAAGTCTGCGTGCTTTATTGGGCTAATGAAATATATATGAATCCTCGTGTTTCGAAGCCGCATTTGGTAAAACGTTGCTCTGATCACCTAAGCGACACAGGTGGTCCCAATGAGAGGTTCACGGCGCCATAAGCTCGTTGAACAGGCTTTGTGTGAAATATAGCAGAGTCTAGGACTGCTTTTATTGTCATGGTGGCCCAGAGGTAGCATTCCCCGGTCACAATTATAAGATCGTGGCTTCAAATCCTGGTCGGGGGAGGCGTTGATTATATGTAGAAGTCCGCGTGCTTTATTGGGCTAATGAAATATATATGGATCCTCGTGTTTCCAGCGGTTTAAAACGTTGCTCTGATCACCTAAGCGATGCGGTGGTCCCCCATTAGAGGTTCGCGCCATAAGGTGGATTGAACGAAGCTTTGTGTGAAATATAGTAGAGTCTAGGACTGCTTATGTCCTGGTGGCCCATAGGTAGCGTTCCTCGGTCTGAATTATAAGATCGTGAGTTCGAATCCTGGTGGGTGGGGTGTTGATTATATCTTAGAAGTCAGCGTGCTCTATTGGGCTAATGAAATATATATGGATCCTTGTGTTTCGAAGCCGGATTTGGTAAAACGTTGCTCTGATCACCTAAGTGGCACGGATGGTCCCCATTAGAGGTTCACGGCGCCATAAGCACGTTGAACAGGCTTTGTGTGAAATATAGCAGAGTCTATGACTCCTTTTATTGTCCTAGTGGCCCAGAGGTAGCGTTCCCCGGTCACAATTATAAGATCGTTGGTTGAAATCCTGGTGGGGTGAGGTGTTGATTATATGTAGAAGTTCGCGTGCTTTATTGGGCTAATGAAATATATATGGATCCTCCTGTTTCGAAGTCGCATTTGGTAAAACGTTGTTATGATCACCTAGGCGGCACGGGTGGTCCCCATTAGAGGTTCACGGTGCCATAAGCCCGTTGAACAGGCTTTATGTGAAATATAGCAGAGTCTAGGAATGCTTTTATTGTCCTGGTGGCCCAGACGTAGCGTCCCCCGGTCACAATTATAAGATCGTGGCTTCAAATCCTAGTGGGTTGAGGCGTTGATTATATGTAGAAGTCTGCGTGTTTTATTGGGCTAATGAAATATATATGGATCCTCGGGTTTCGAAGCCGCATTTGGTTAAACGTTGCTCTGTTCACCTAAGCGGCACGGGTGGTCCCCTATAGTGGTTCACAGCGCCATAAGCTCGTTGAACAGGCTTTGTGTGAAAAATAGTAGGGTCTAGGACTGCTTTTATTGTCCTAGTGGCCCAGAGGTAGCGTTCCCCGGTCACAATTATAAGATCGTGGGTTCAAATCCTGGTGGGGTGAGGTGTTGATTATATGTAGAAGTAAGCGTGCTTTATTGGGCTATTGAAATATATATTGATCCTCGTGTTTCGAAGCGGGATTTGGAAAAACGTTGCTCCGATCACCTAAGCGGCACAGGTGGTCCCCTTTAGAGGTTCATGGCGCCATAAGGTCGTTGAACAGGCTTTGTGTGAAATATAGTAGAATCTAGGACTGCATTTATTGTCCTGGTTGCCCAGAGGTAGCGTTCCCCGGTCACAATTATAAGATAGTGGGTTCAAATCCTGGTGGGGTGAGGTGTTGATTATATGTAGAAGTCCGCGTGCTTTATTGGGCTAATGAAATATATATGGATCCTCGGGTTTTGAAGCCGCATTTGGGTAAACGTTGCTCTGATCACCTAAGCGGCACGGGTGGTCCCCTATAGTGGTTCACGGCGCCATAAGCTCGTTGAACAAGCTTTGTGTGAAATATTGCAGAGTCTAGGACTGCTTTTTTTTCCTGGTGGCCCAGAGGTAGCGTTCCCCGGTCACAATTATAAGATCTTGGGTTTAAATCCTGGTGGGGTGAGGTGTTGATTATATGTAGAAGTCCGCGTGCTTTATTGGGCTAATGAAATATATATGGATCCTCCTGTTTCGAAGCCGCATTTGGTAAAACGTTGTTATGATCACCCAAGCGGCATGGGTGGTCCCCATTAGAGGTTCACGGTGCCATAAGCCCGTTGAACAGGCTTTGTGTGAAATATAGCAGAGTCTAGGAATGCTTTTATTGTCCTGGTGGCCCAGAGGTAGCGTCCCCCGGTCACAATTATAAGATCGTGGCTTCAAATCCTGGTGGGTGAGGCGTTGATTATATGTAGAACTCTGCGTGCATTATTGGGCTAATGAAATATATATGGATCCTCGGGTTTCGAAGCCGCATTTGGTTAAACGTTGCTCTGATCACCTAAGCGGCACGGGTGGTCCCCTATAGTGGTTCACAGCGCCATAAGCTCGTTGAACAGGCTTTGTGTGAAATATAGAAGAGTCTAGGACTGTTTTTATTGTCCTAGTGGCCCAGAGGTAGCGTTCCCCGGTCACAATTATAAGATCGTGGGTTCAAATCCTGGTGGGGTGAGGTGCTGATTATATGTAGAAGTAAGCGTGCTTTATTGGGCTATTGAAATATATATTGATCCTCGTGTTTCGAAGCCGGATTTGGTAAAACGTTGCTCCGATCACCTAAGCGGCACAGGTGGTCCCCATTAGAGGTTCATGGCGCCATAAGGTTGTTGAACAGGCTTTGTTCTGAAATATAGTAGAATCTAGGACTGCTTTTATTGTACTGGTTGCCCAGAGGTAGCGTTCCCCGGTCACAATTATAAGATAGTGGGTTAAAATCCTGGTGGGGTGAGGTGTTGATTATATGTAGACGTCCGCGTGCTTTATTGTGCTAATGAAATATCTATGGATCCTCGTGTTTCCAAGCGGGATTTTGTAAAACGTTGCTCTTATCACCTAAGCGGCACGGGTGGTCCCCATTAGAGGTTCATCGCGCCATAAGGTCGTTGAACAGGCTTTGTGTGAAATGTAGTAGAGTCTAGGACTGCTTTTATTGTCCTGGTTGCCCAGAGGTAGCGTTCCCCGGTCACAATTATAAGATCGTTGGTTCAAATCCTGGTGGGGTGAGGTGTTGATTATATGTAGAAGTCCGCGTGCTTTATTGGGCTTATGAAATATATATGGATCCTCGTGTTTCCAAGCCGGATTTGGTAAAACGTTGCTCTTATCACCTAAGCGGCACGGGTGGTCCCCTATAGTGGTTCACGGTGCCATAAGCTCATTGAACAGGCTTTGTGTGAAATATAACAGAATCTAGGACTGCTTATAGTGTCCTCGTGGCCCATAGGTAGCATTCCTCGGTCATAATTATAAGATCGTGGGTTCGAATCCTGGTGGGGTGAGGTGTTGATTATATGTAGAAGTCCGCGTGCTTTATTGGGCTAATGAAATATATATGGATCCTCGTGTTTCGAAGCCGGATTTGGTAAAACGTTGCTCTGATCACCTAAGCGGCACGGATGGTCCCCATTAGAGGTTCACAGCGTCATAAGCTCGTTGAACAGGCTTTGTGTGAAATATAGCAGAGTCTAGGACTGCTTTTTTTGTCCTGGTGGCCCAGAGGTAGCGTTCCCCGGTCACAATTAGAAGATCGTGGTTTCGAATCCTGGTGGGGTGAGGTGTTGTTTATATGTAGAAGCCACGTGCTTTATTGGGCAAATTAAATATATATGGATCCTCGTGTTTTGAAGCCGCATTTGGTAAAACGTTGCTCTGATCACCTAAGCAGCACGGGTGGTCTCCATTAGAGGTTCATAGCGCCATAAGCTCGTTGAACAGGCGTTGTGTGGAATATAGTAGAGTCTAGGACTGCTTTTATTGTCCTGGTGGCCCAGAGGTAGCATACCGCGGTCACAATTATAAGATTGTGGGTTTGAATCCTGGTGGGGTGAGGTGTTGATTATATGTAGAAGTCCAAGTACTTTATTGGGCTAATGAAATATATATGGAACCTCGTGTTTCCAAGCCGGATTTGGTAAAACGTTGCTCTGATCACCTAAGCGGCACGGATGGTCCCCATTAGAGGTTCACAGCGCCATAAGCTCGTTGAACAGGCTTTTTGTGAAATATAGCAGAGTCTAGGACTGCTTTTATTGTCCTGGTGGCCCAGAGGTAGCGTTCCCCGGTCACAATTAGAAGATCGTGGGTTCGAATCCTGGTTGGGTGAGGTGTTGATTATATGTAGAAGTCCGCGTGTTTTATTGGGCAAATGAAATATATATGGATCCTAGTGTTTTGAAGCCGCATTTGGTAAAACGTTGCTCTGATCACCTAAGCGGCACGGGTGGTCCCCATTAGAGGTTCACGGCGCCAAAAGCTCGTTGAACAGGCTTTGTGTGAAATATAGCACAGTCTAGGATGCTTTTAATTATCTTGGTGGCCCAGAGGTAGCGTTCCCGGTCACAATTATAGATCGTGGGTTTAAATCCTGGTGGGGTGAGGTGTTGATTATATGTAGAAGTCCGCATTGCTTTATTGGGCTGTGAAATATATATGGATCCTCGTGTTTGAAGCACATTTGGTAAGCGTTGCTCTGATCACTAGCGACACAGAGTGGTTGTGGGGGTTCCGCATATAAGCTCGTTGAACAGGCTTTGTGTGAAATATAGCAGAGTCTAGGACTGCTTTTATTGTCCTGGTGGCCCAAAGGTAGCATTCCTGGGTCATATTTATAAGATCGTGGCTTCAAATCCTGGTCGTGTGAGGCGTTGATTATATGTAGAAGTCCGCGTGCTTTATTGGGCTAATGAAATATATATGGATCCTCATGTTTCCAGCCGGATTTGGTAAAACGTTGCTCTGATCACCTAAGCGGTAAGGTGGTCCCCATTAGAGGTTCATGGCGCCATAAGGTCGTTGAACAGGCTTTGTGTGAAATATAGTAGAGTCTAGGACTGCTTATAGTGTCCTGGTGGCCCATAGGTAGCGTTCCCCGGTCACAATTATAGGATAGTGGGTTCAAATCCTGGTGGGGTGAGGTGTTGATTATATGTAGAAGTCCGCATGCTTTATTGGGTTAATGAGATATATATGGATCATATTGTTTCGAGGCGGTTGGTAAAACGTTGCTCTGAAGTCACCTAAGTGCTTCGGATGGTCCCCATTAGAGTTCACGGCGCCATAAGCTCGTTGAACAGGCTTTGTGTGAAATATAGCAGAGTCTAGGACTGCCTTTTATTGTCCTAGTGGCCCAGAAGAATAGCGTTCCCCGGTCTGAACAAGATGGTTGGTTGAAATCCTGGTGGGGTGGTGTTGATTATATGTAGAAGTTCGCGTGCTTTATTGGGCTAATGAAATATATATGGATCCTCATGTTTCGAACTCGCATTTGGTAAAACGTTGTTATGATCACCTAGGCGGCACGGGTGGTCCCCATTAGAGGTTCACGGTGCCATAAGCCCGTTGAACAGGCTTTATGTGAAATATAGCAGAGTCTAGGAATGCTTTTATTGTCCTGGTGGCCCAGACGTAGCGTTCCCCGGTCACAATTATAAGATCGTGGCTTCAAATCCTGGTGGGTTGAGGCGTTGATTATATGTAGAAGTCTGCGTGTTTTATTGGGCTAATGAAATATATATGGATCCTCGGGTTTCGAAGCCGCATTTGGTTAAACGTTGCTCTGTTCACCTAAGCGGCACGGGTGGTCCCCTATAATGGTTCACAGCGCCATAAGCTCGTTGAACAGGCTTTGTGTGAAATATAGAAGAGTCTAGGACTGTTTTTATTGTCCTAGTGGCCCAGAGGTAGCGTTCCCCGGTCACAATTATAAGATCGTGGGTTCAAATCCTGGTGGGGTGAGGTGCTGATTATATGTAGAAGTAAGCGTGCTTTATTGGGCTATTGAAATATATATTGATCCTCGTGTTTCGAAGCCGGATTTGGTAAAACGTTGCTCCGATCACCTAAGCGGCACAGGTGGTCCCCTTTAGAGGTTCATGGCGCCATTAGGTCGTTGAACAGGCTTTGTGTGAAATATAGTAGAATCTAGGACTGCATTTATTGTCCTGGTTGCCAAGATGTAGTGTTCCCCGGTCACAATTATAAGATAGTGGGTTCAAATCCTGGTGGGGTGAGGTGTTGATTATATGTAGAAGTCCGCGTGCTTTATTGGGCTAATGAAATATATATGGATCCTCGTGTTTCGAAGCCGCATGTGGTAAAACGTTGCTCTGATCACCTAAGCGGCACAGGTGGTCCCAATGAGAGGTTCACGGCGCCATAAGCTCGTTGAACAGGCTTTGTGTGAAATATAGCAGAGTCTAGGACTGCTTTTATTGTCCTGGTGGCCCAGAGGTAGCGTTCCCCGGTCACAATTAGAAAATCATGGGTTCGAATCCTGGTGGGGTGAGGTGTTGATTATATGTAGAAGCCGCGTGCTTTATTGGGGAATGAAATATATATGGATCCTCGTATTTTGAAGCCGCATTTGGTAAAACGTTGTTCTGATCACCTAAGCAGCTCGGGTGGTCCCCATTAGAGGTTCACGGCGCCATAAGGTCGTTGAACAGGCTTTGTGTGAAATATAGCAGAGTCTAGGACTGCTTTTTTTGTCCTGGTGGCCCAGAGGTAGCGTTCCCCGGTCACAATTAGAAGATCGTGGGTTCGAATCCTGGTGGGGTGAGGTGTTGTTTATATGTAGAAGCCACGTGCTTTATTGGGCAAATTAAATATATATATGGATCCTCGTGTTTTGAAGCCGCATTTGGTAAAACGTTGCTCTGATCACCTAGGCAGCACGGGTGGTCTCCAATAGAGGTTCACAGCGCCATAAGCTCGTTGAACAGGCTTTGTGTGAAATATAGCAGAGCCTACGAATGCTTTTATTGTCCTGTTGGCCCAGAGGTAGCGTTCCCCGGTCAGAATTATAAGATTGTGGGTTTGAATCCTGGTGGGGTGAGGTGTTGATTATATGTAGAAGTCCGAGTGCTTTATTGGGCTAATGAAATATATATGGATCCTCGTGTTTCCAAGCCAGATTTGGTAAAACGTTGCTCTGATCACCTAAGCGGCACGGATGGTCCCCATTAGAGGTTCACAGCGCCATAAGCTCGTTGAACAGGCATTTTGTGAAATATAGCAGAGTCTAGGACTGCTTTTATTGTCCTGGTGGCCCAGAGGTAGCGTTCCCCGGTCACAATTAGAAGATCGTGGGTTCGAATCCTGGTGGGGTGAGGTGTTGATTATATGTAGAAGTCCGCGTGTTTTATTGGGCAAATGAAATAAATATGGATCCTAGTGTTTTGAAGCCGCATTTGGTAAATCGTTGCTCTGATCACCTAAGCGGCACGGGTGGTCCCCATTAGAGGTTCACGGCGCCAAAAGCTCGTTGAACAGGCTTTGTGTGAAATATAGCACAGTCTAGGACTGCTTTAATTATCCTGGTGGCCCAGAGGTAGCGTTCCCCGGTCACAATTATAAGATCATGGGTTTAAATCCTGGTGGGGTGAGGTGTTGATTATATGTAGAAGTCCGCGTGCTTTATTGGGCTAATGAAATATATATGGATCTCGTCAATTTGCTTGAGAAGCGCATTTGGTAAAAACGTTGCTCTGATCACCCTAAACGACAAATCGGTCCCAATGAGGAGTTCACGGCGCCATAAGGCTCGTTAAAGACAGGCTTTGTGTGAAATATAGCAGAATCTAGGACTGCTTTTGTCCTGGTATTTAGAGGGTAGCATTCCCGGTCACAATTACATGAATCATTCTTCAAATCCTGGTGGTGAATTTGATTATATGTAGAAGTCAGCGTGCTTTGTTGAGCTAATGAAATATATATGGATATAGTTTCAGCAGGATTTGGTAGAAAAAATACCTGATCACCTAAATGATGCAGTGTGGTCCCCATTAGAGGTTCATGGCGCCATAAGGTCGTTGAACAGGCTTTGTGTGAAATATAGTAGAGTCTAGGACTGCTTATAGTGTCCTGGTGGCCCATAGGTAGCGTTCCTCGGTCACAATTATAAGATCGTGGGTTCGAATCCTGGTGGAGTGAGGTGTTGATTATATGTAGAAGTCCGTGTGCTCTATTGGGTTAATGAGATATATATGGATCCTTGTGTTTCGAGGCCGGATTTGGTAAAACGTTGCTCTGATCACCTAAGTGGCACGGATGGTCCCCATTAGAGGATCACGGCGCCATAAGCTCGTTGAACAGGCTTTGTGTGAAATATAGCAGAGTCTAGGACTGCTTTTATTGTCCTAGTGGCCCAGAGGTAGCGTTCCCCGGTCACAATTATAAGATCGTTGGTTGAAATCCTGGTGGGGTGAGGTGTTGATTATATGTAGAAGTTCGCGTGCTGTATTGGGCTAATGAAATATATATATGGGATCTCGTGTTTCCAATAGATTTGGTAAAACGTTGCTCTGATCCTGCCTAAAAGCGGTGCAGTGGTCCCCATTAGAAGGTTCATGGCGCCATATGGTCGTTAGACAGGCTTTAATGTGTGAAATATAGCAGAGTCTAGGAATGCTTTTATTGTCCTGGTGGCCCAGAGGTAGCGTCCCCCGGTCACAATTATAAGATCGTTGGTTCAAATCCTGTTGGGGTGAGGTGTTGATTATATGTAGAAGTCCGCCTGCTTTATTGGGCTAATGAAATATATATGGATCCTCGTGTTTCCGAGCCGGATTTGGTAAAACGTTGCTCTTATCACCTAAGCGGCAAGGGTGGTCCCCTATTGTGGTTCACGGTGCCATAAGCTCATTGAACAGGCTTTGTGTGAAATATAACAGAGTCTAGGACTGCTTATAGTGTCCTCGTGGCCCATAGGTAGCATTCCTCGGTCACAATTATAAGATCGTGGGTTTAAATCCTTGTGGGGTGAGGTGTTGATTATATGTAGAAGTCCGCGTGCTTTATTGGGCTAATGAAATATATATGGATCCTCGTATTTCGAAGCCGCATTTGGTAAAACGTTGCTCTGATCACCTAAGCGGCACGGGTGGTCCCAATGAGAGGTTCACGGCGCCAAAAGCTCGTTGAACAGGCTTTGTTTGAAATATAGCAGAGTCTAGGACTGCTTTTATTGTCCTGGTGGCCCAGAGGTAGCGTTCCCCGGTCAGCAATTATAAGATCGTGGGTTCAAATCCTGGTGGGTTGAGGTGTTGATTAAATGTAGAAGTAAGCGTGCTTTATTGGGCTATTGAAATATAAATTGATCCTCGTGTTTTGAAGCCGGATTTGGTAAAACGTTGCCCTGATCACCTAAGCGGCACAGGTGGTCCCCATTAGAGGTTCATGGCGCCATAAGGTCGTTGAACAGGCTTTGTGTGAAATATAGTAGAGTCTAGGACTGCTTATAGTGTCCTGGTGGCCCATAGGTAGCGTTCCTCGGTCACAATTATAAGATCGTGGGTTCGAATCCTGGTGGATTGAGGTGTTGATTATATGTAGAAGACCGCTTGCTCTATTGGGCTAATGAAATATATATGGATCCTTGTGTTTCGAAGCCGGATTTGGTAAAACGTTGCTCTGATCTCCTAAGTGGCACGGATGGTCCCCATTAGAGGTTCACAGCACCATAAGCTCGTTGAACAGGCTTTGTGTGAAATATAGCAGAGTCTAGGACTGCTTTTATTGTACTGGTGGCCCAGAGGTAGCGTTCCCCGGTCACAATTAGAAGATCATGGGTTCGAATCCTGGAGGGGTGTGGTGTTGATTATATGTAGAAGCCGCGTGCTTTATTGGGGAATGAAATATATATGGATCCTCGTGTTTTGAAGCCGCATTTGGTAAAACGTTGCTCTGATCACCTAAGCAGCACGGGTGGTCCCCATTAGAGGTTCACGGCGCCATAAGGTCATTGAACAGGCTTTGTGTGAAATATAGTAGAGTCTACGAATGCTTTTATTGTCCTGTTGGCCCAGAGGTAGCGTTCCCCGGTCACAATTATAAGATCGTGGCTTCAAATCCTGGTGGGGTGCGGCGTTGATTATATGTAGAAGTCCGCGTGCTTTATTGGGCTAATGAAATATATATGGATCCTCGTGTTTCGAAACGCATTTGGTAAAGCGTTGCTCTGATCACCTAAGCGGCACGGGTGGTCCCCTATAGTGGTTCAAAGCGCCATAAGCTCGTTTAACAGGCTTTGTGTGAAATATAGTAGAGTCTAGGACTGCTTTTATTGTCCTGGTGGCCCAGAGGTAGCGTTCCCCGGTCACAATTATAAGATCGTGGCTTCAAATCCGGGTGGGGTGAGGCGTTGATTATATGTAGAAGTCCGAGTGATTTATTGGGCTAATGAAATATATATGGATCCTCGTGTTTCCAAGCCGGATTTGGTAAAACGTTGCTCTGATCACCTAAGTGGCACAGGTGGTCCCCATTAGAGGTTCATGGCGCCATAAGGTCGTTGAACAGTCTTTGTGTGAAATATAGTAGAGTCTAGGACTGCTTTTATTGTCTTGGTGGCCCAGAGGTAGCATAGCCCGGTCACAATTATAAGATCGTGGGTTTGAATCCTGGTGGGGTGAGGTGTTGATTATATGTAGAAGTCCGCGTGCTTTATTGGGCTAATGAAATATATATGGACCCTCGTGTTTTGAAGCCGCATTTGGTAAAACGTTGCGCTGATCACCTAAGTGGCCAGGGTGGTCCCCATTAGAGGTTCACGGCGCCATAAGCTCGTTGAACAGGCTTTGTGTGAAATATAGCAGAGTCTAGGACTGCTTTTATTGTCCTGGTGGCCCAGAGGTAGCGTTCCCCGGTCACAATTATAAGATCGTGGCTTCAAATCCGGGTGGGGTGACGCGTTGATTATATGTAGAAGTCTGCGTGCGTTATTGGGCTAATGAAATATATATGGATCCTCGGGTTTTGAAGCCGCATTTGGGTAAACGTTGCTCTGATCACCTAAGTGGCACGGGTAGTCCCCTATAGTGGTTCACGGCGCCATAAGCTCGTTGAACAGGCTTTCTGTGAAATATAGCAGAGTCTAGGACTGCTTTTATTGTCCTTGTGGCCCAGAGGTAGCGTTCCCCGGTCACAATTATAAGATCGTTGGTTGATATCCTGGTGGGGTGAGGTGTTGATTAAATGTAGAAGTTCGCGTGCTTTATTGGGCTAATGAAATATATATGGATCGTCGTGTTTCGAAGCCGCATTTGGTAAAACGTTGCTCTGATCACCTAAGCGGCACGGGTGGTCCCCTATAGTGGTTCACAGCGTCATAAGCTCGTTAAACAGGCTTTGTGTGAAATATAGTAGAGTCTAGGACTGCTTTTATTGTCCTGGTGGCCCAGAGGTTGCGTCCCCCGGTCACAATTATAAGATCGTGGCTTCAAATCCTGGTGGGGTGAGGCGTTGATTATATGTAGAAGTCTGCGTGCTTTATTGGGCTAATAAAATATATTTGGATCCTCGGGTTTCAAAGCCGCATTTGGTTAAACGTTGCTCTGATCACCTAAGCAGCACGGGTGATCCCCTATAGTGGTTCACAGCGCCATAAGCTCGTTGAACAGGCATTGTGTGAAATATAGTAGAGTCTAGGACTGCTTTTATTGTCCTAGTGGCCCAGAGGTAGCATACCCCGGTCACAATTATAAGATTGTGGGTTGAAATCCTGGTGGGGTGAGGTGTTGATTATATGGAGAAGTCCGCGTGCTTCATTGGGCTAATGAAATATATATGGATCCTCGTGTTTCGAAGCCGCATTTGGTAAAACGTTGCTCTGATCACCTAAGCGGCACGGGTGGTCCCCATTAGAGGTTCACGGCGCCATAAGCTCGTTAAACAGGCTTTGTGTGAAATATAGTAGAGTCTAGGACTGCTTTTATTGTCCTGGTGGCCCAGAGGTAGCGTTCCCCGGTCACAATTATAAGATCTTGTGTTTAAATCCTAGTTGGGTGAGGTGTTGATTATATGTAGAAGTCCGCGTGCTTTATTGGGCTAATGAAATATATATGGATTCTCCTGTTTCGAAGCCGCATTTGGTAAAACGTTGCTCTGATCACCTAAGTGGCACGGGTGGTCCCCATTAGAGGTTCACTACGCCATAAGCTCGTTGAACAGGCTTTGTGTGAAATATAGCAGAGTCTAGGACTGCTTTTATTGTCCTAGTGGCCCAGAGGTAGCGTTCCCCGGTCACAATTTTAAGATCGTTGGTTGAAATCCTGGTGGGGTGAGGTGTTGATTATATGTAGAAGTTCGCGTGCTTTATTGGGCTAATGAAATATATATGGATCCTCCTGTTTCGATGCCGCATTTGGTAAAACGTTGTTATGATCACCTAAGCGGCACGGGTGGTCCCCATTAGATGTTCACGGTGCCATAAGCCCGTTGAACAGGCTTTGTGTGAAATATAGCAGAGTCTAGGACTGCTTTTATTGTCCTGGTGGCCCAGAGGTAGCGTTCCCCGGTCACAATTAGAAGATCATGGGTTCGAATCCTGGTGGGGTGAGGTGTTGATTATATGTAGAAGCCGCGTGCTTTATTGGGGAATGAAATATATATGGATCCTCGTGTTTTGAAGCCGCATTTGGTAAAACGTTGCTCTGATCACCTAAGCAGCACGGGTGGTCCCCATTAGAGGTTCACGGCGCCATAAGGTCGTTGAACAGGCTTTGTGTGAAATATAGTAGAGTCTACGAATGCTTTTATTGTCCTGTTGGCCCAGGGGTAGCGTTCCCCGGTCACAATTATACGATCGTCTCTTCAAATCCTGGTGGGGTGAGGCGTTGATTATATGTAGAAGTCCGCGTGCTTTATTGGGCTAATGAAATATATATGGATCCTCGTGTTTCAAAACCGCATTTGGTAAAGCGTTGCTCTGATCACCTAAGCGGCACGGGTGGTCCCCTATAGTGGTTCACAGCGCCATAAGCTCGTTTAACAGGCTTTGTGTGAAATATAGTAGAATCTAGGACTGCTTTTATTGTACTGGTTGCCCAGAGGTAGCATACCCCTGTCACAATTTTAAGATTGTGGGTTTGAATCCTGGTGGGGTGAGGTGTTTGTTATATATAGAAGTCCGACTGCTTTATTGGGCTAATGAAATATATATGGATCCTCGTGTTTCCAAGCCGGATTTGGTAAAACGTTGCTCTGATCACATAAGCGGCACGGGTGGTCCCCATTAGAGGTTCACTGCGCCATAAGCTCGTTGAACAGGATTTGTGTGAAATATAGCAGAGTCTAGGACTGCTTTTAGTGTCCTGGTGGCCCAGAGGTAGCATACCCCGGTCACAATTATAAGATCGTGGGTTTGAATCCTAGTGGGGTGAGGTGTTGATTATATGTAGAAGTCAGCGTGCTTTATTGGGCTAATGAAATATATATGGACCTTCGTGTTTTGAAACCGCATTTGGTAAAACGTTGCTCTGATCACCTAAGCGGCACTGGTGGTCCCCATTAGAGGTTCACGGCGCCATAAGCTCGTTGAACAGGCTTTGTGTGAAATATAGCAGAGTCTAGGACTGCTTTTTTTTCCTGGTGGCCCAGAGGTAGCATTCCCCGGTCACAATTATAAGATCTTGGGTTTAAATCCTGGTGGGGTGAGGTGTTGATTATATGTAGAAGTCCGCGTGCTTTATTGGGCTAATGAAATATATATGGATCCTCGTGTTTCCAAGCCGGATTTGGTAAAACGTTGCTCTTATTACCTAAGCGGCACGGATGGTCCCCATTAGAGGTTCATAGCGCCATAAGGTCGTTGAACAGGCTTTGTGTGAAATATGGTAGAGTCTAGGACTGCTTTTATTGTCCTGGTTGCCCAGAGGTAGCGTTCCCCGGTCACATTTATAAGATCGTGGGTTCAAATCCTGGTGGGGTGAGGTGTTGCTTATATGTAGAAGTCCGCGTGGTCGATTGGGCTAATGAAATATATATGGATCCTCGTGTTTCCAAGCCGGATTTGGTAAAACGTTGCTCTGATCACATAAGCGGCACGGGTGGTCCCCATTAGAGGTTCACTGCGCCATAAGCTCGTTGAACAGGCTTTGTGTGAAATATAGTAGAATCTAGGACTGCTTTTATTGTACTGGTTGCCCAGAGGTAGCATACCCCGGTCACAATTATAAGATTGTGGGTTTGAATCCTAGTGGGGTGAGGTGTTGATTATATGTAGAAGTCCGCGTGCTTTATTGGGCTAATGAAATATATATGGATCCTCGTGTTTCAAAACCGCATTTGGTAAAGCGTTGCTCTGATCACCTAAGCGGCACGGGTGGTCCCCTATAGTGGTTCACAGCGCCATAAGCTCGTTTAACAGGCTTTGTGTGAAATATAGTAGAATCTAGGACTGCTTTGTTGTGGTATATACCCAGTCACAATTATAAGATTATTAGGTTGAATCCCTAGTGGGGTGAGGTGTTGATTATATGTAGAAGTCCGATGCTTTATTAGGCTAATAGAAATATATATGGACCCTCGTGTTTTGAAGCCGCATTTAGTGGAAACGTTGCTCTGATCACCTAAGCGGCACGGGTGGTCCCCATTAGAGGTTCACGGCGCCATAAGCTCGTTGAACAGGCTTTGTGTGAAATATAGCAGAGTCTAGGACTGCTTTTTTGTCCTGGTGGCCCAGAGGTAGCGTTCCCCGGTCACAATTATAAGATCTTGGGTTTAAATCCTGGTGGGGTGAGGTGTTGATTATATGTAGAAGTCCGCGTGCTTTATTGGGCTAATGAAATATATATGGATTCTCCTGTTTCGAAGCCGCATTAGGTAACACGTTGCTCTGATCACATAAGTGGCACGGGTGGTCCCCATTAGAGGTTCACGACGCCATAAGCTCGTTGAACAGGCTTTGTGTGAAATATAGCAGAGTCTAGGACTGCTTTTATTGTCCTGGTTGCCCAGAGGTAGCGTTCCCCGGTCACAATTATAAGATCGTGGCTTCAAATCCTGGTGGGGTGAGGCGTTGATTATATGTAGAAGTCTGCGTGCTTTATTGGGCTAATGAAATATATATGGATCCTTGGGTTTCGAAGCCGCATTTGGTTAAACGTTGCTCTGATCACCTAAGCGGCACGGGTGGTCCCCTATAGTGGTTCACAGCGTCATAAGCTCGTTGAACAGTCTTTGTATGAAATATAGTAGAGTCTAGGATTGCTTTTATTGTCCTGGTGGCCCAGAGGTAGCGTCCCCCGGTCACAATTATAAGATCGTGGCTTCAAATCCTGGTGGGGTGAGACGTTGATTATATGTAGAAGTCTGCGTGCTTTATTGGGCTAATGAAATATATATGGATCCTCGGGTTTCGAAGCCGCATTTGGTTAAACGTTGCTCTGATCACCTATGCGGCACGGGTGGTCCCCTGTAGTGGTTCACAGCGCCATAAGCTCGTTGAAAAGGCATTGTGTGAAATATAGTAGAGTCTAGGATTGCTTTTATTGTCCTAGTGGCCCAGAGGTAGCGTTCCTCGGTCACAATTATAAGATTGTGGGTTGAAATCCTGGTGGGGTGAGGTGTTGATTATATGGAGAAGTCCGCTTGCTTTATTGGGCTAATGAAATATATATGGATCCTCGTGTTTCGAAGCCGCATTTGGTAAAACGTTGTTATGATCACCTAAGCGGCACGGGTGGTCCCCATTAGATGTTCACGGTGCCATAAGCCCGTTGAACAGGCTTTGTGTGAAATATAGCAGAGTCTAGGACTGCTTTTATTGAACTGGTGGCCCAGAGGTAGCGTTCCCCGGTCACAATTAGAAGATCATGGGTTCGAATCCTGGTGGGGTGAGGTGTTGATTATATGTAGAAGCCGCGTGCTTTATTGGGGAATGAAATATATATGGATCCTCGTGTTTTGAAGCCGCATTTGGTAAAACGTTGCTCTGATCACCTAAGCAGCACGGGTGGTCCCCATAAGAGGTTCACGGCGCCATAAGGTCGTTGAACAGGCTTTGTGTGAAATATAGTAGAATCTACGAATGCTTTTATTGTCCTGTTGGCCCAGAGGTAGCGTTCCCCAGTCACAATTATAAGATCGTGGCTTCAAATCCTGGTGGGATGAGGCGTTGATTATATGTAGAAGTCCGCGTGCTTTATTGGGCTAATGAAATATATATGGATCCTCGTGTTTCAAAACCGCATTTGGTAAAGCGTTGCTCTGATCACCTAAGCGGCACGGGTGGTCCCCTATAGTGGTTCACACCGCCATAAGCTCGTTTAACAGTCTTTGTGTGAAATATAGTAGAGTCTAGGACTGCTTTTATTGTCCTGGTGGCCCAGAGGTAGCATACCCCGGTCACAATTATAAGATTGTGGGTTTGAATCCTAGTGGGGTGAGGTGTTGATTATATTTAGAAGTCCGCGTGCTTTATTGGGCTAATGAAATATATATGGACCCTCGTGTTTTGAAGCCGCATTTGGTAAAACGTTGCTCTGATCACCTAAGCGGCACAGGTGGTCCCCATTAGAGGTTCAAGGCGCCATAAGCTCGTTGAACAGGCTTTGTGTGAAATATAGCAGAGTCAAGGACTGCTTTTTTTTCCTGGTGGCCCAGAGGTAGCGTTCCCCGGTCACAATTATAAGATCTTGGGTTTAAATCCTGGTGGGGTGAGGTGTTGATTATATGTAGAAGTCCGCGTGCTTTATTGGGCTAATGAAATATATATGGATTCTCTTGTTTCGAAGCCGCATTAGGTAACACGTTGCTCTGATCACATAAGTGGCACGGGTGGTCCCCATTAGAGGTTCACGACGCCATAAGCTCGTTGAACAGGCTTTGTGTGAAATATAGCAGAGTCTAGGACTGTTTTTATTGTCCTGGTTGCCCAGAGGTAGCGTTCCCCGGTCACAATTATAAGATCGTGGCTTCAAATCCTAGTGGGGTGAGGCGTTGATTATATGTAGAAGTCTGCGTGCTTTATTGGGCTAATGAAATATATATGGATCCTCGTGTTTCGAAGCCGCATTTGGTTAAACGTTACTCTGATCACCTAAGCGGCACGGGTGGTCCCCTATAGTGGTTCACAGCGTCATAAGCTCGTTGAACAGGCTTTGTGTTAAATTTAGTAGAGTCTAGGATTGCTTTTATTGTCCTGGTGGCCCAGAGGTAGCGTCCCCCGGTCACAATTATAAGATCGTGGCTTCAAATCCTGGTGGGGTGAGACGTTGATTATATGTAGAAGTCTGCATGCTTTATTGGGCTAATGAAATATATATGGATCCTCGGGTTTCGAAGCCGCATTTGGTTAAACGTTGCTCTGATCACCTACGCGGCACGGGTGGTCCCCTATAGTGGTTAACAGCGCCATAAGCTCGTTGAACAGGCATTGTGTGAAATATAGTAGAGTCTAGGACTGCTTTTATTGTCCTAGTGGCCCAGAGGTAGCGTTCCCCGGTCACAATTATAAGATTGTGGGTTGGAATCCTGGTGGGGTGAGGTGTTGATTATATGGAGAAGTCCGCTTGCTTTATTGGGCTAATGAAATATATATGGATCCTCGTGTTTCGAAGCCGCATTTGGTAAAACGTTGCTCTGATCACCTAAGCGGCACGGGTGGTCCCCATTAGAGGTTCACGGCGCCATAAGCTCGTTAAACAGGCTTTGTGTGAAATATAGTAGAGTCTAGGTTTGCTTTTATTGTCCTGGTGGCCCAGAGGTAGCGTTCTCCGGTCACAATTATAAGATCTTGGGTTTAAATCCTGGTGGGGTGAGGTGTTGATTATATGTAGAAGTCCGCGTGCTTTATTGGGCTAATGAAATATATATGGATTCTCCTGTTTCGAAGCCGCATTTGATAAAACGTTGCTCTGATCACCTAAGTGGCACGGGTGGTCCCCATTTGAGGTTCACGACGCCATAAGCTCGTTGAACAGGCTTTGTGTGAAATATAGCAGAGTCTAGGACTGCTTTTATTGTCCTGGTGGCCCAGAGGTAGCGTTCCCCGGTCACAATTATAAGATCGTGGCTTCAAATCCTGGTGGGGTGAGGCGTTGATTATATGTAGAAGTCTGCGTGCGTTATTGGGCTAATGAAATATATATGGATCCTCGGGTTTTGAAGCCGCATTTGGGTAAACGATGCTCTGATCACCTAAGCGGCACGGGTGGTCCCCTATAGTGGTTCACGGCGCCATAAGCTCGTTGAACAGGCTTCTTGTGAGATATAGCAGAGTCTAGGACTGCTTTTATTGTCCTAGTGGCCCAGAGGTAGCATTCCCCGGTCACAATTTTAAGATCGTTGGTTGAAATCCTGGTGGGGTGAGGTGTTGATTATATGTAGAAGTTCGCGTGCTTTATTGGGCTAATGAAATATATATGGATCCTCCTGTTTCGAAGCCGCATTTGGTAAAACGTTGTTATGATCACCTAAGTGGCACGGGTGGTCCCCATTAGATGTTCACGGTGCCATAAGCCCGTTGAACAGGCTTTGTGTGAAATATAGCAGAGTCTAGGACTGCTTTTATTGTCCTGGTGGCCCAGAGGTAGTGTTCCCCGTTCACAATTAGAAGATCATGGGTTCGAATCCTGGTGGGGTGAGGTGTTGATTATATGTAGAAGCCGCGTGCTTTATTGGGGAATGAAATTTATATGGATCCTCGTGTTTTGAAGCCGCATTTGGTAAAACGTTGCTCTGATCACCTAAGCAGCACGGGTGGTCCCCATTAGAGGTTCACGGCGCCATAAGGTCGTTGAACAGGCTTTGTGTGAAATATAGTAGAGTCTACGAATGCTTTTATTGTCCCGTTGGCCCAGAGGTAGCGTTCCCCAGTCACAATTATAAGATCGTGGCTTCAAATACTGGTGGGGTGAGGCGTTGATTATATGTAGAAGTCCGCGTGCTTTATTGGGCTAATGAAATATATATGGATCCTCG
>NW_024754078.1:0-3079 GCF_018991925.1 Homarus americanus
GAGTGTTGTAGGCGAGAGGTGGTGAGAGGTGTGACTGGGAGTGTTGTAGGCGATTGGTGGTGAGAGCTGTGACTGGTAGTGCTGTAGGCGAGTGGTGGTGTGAGCCGTGACTGGGAGTGTTGTACACGTGTGGTAGCGAGAGCTGTGACTTGGAATGCTGTAGGCGTGTGGTGGTGAGAGCTGTGACTGGGCGTTATGTAGGCGAGTGGTGGTGAGAGCTGTGACTGGGAGTTTTGTAGGCGAGTGGTGGTGAGAGCTGTGACAGGGAGTGCTGTAGGCGAGTGGTGGTTAGAGATGTGACTGGGAGAGTTGTAGGCGAGTAGTGGTGAGAGCTGTGGCTAGGAGTGTTGTAGGCGAGTGGTGGTCAGAGCTGTGACTAGGAGAGCTCTAGGCGTGTGGTGGTCAGAGCTGTGGCTGAGAGGATTTTGTTGGTGATTAGTGGTAGAGCTGTGACTGGGAGTGTAGTAGGCGAGTGGTGGTGCGAGAGCAGTGACTGGGATTGTTGTAAGCGAGGTGGTAGGGAAGCTCCTGACTAGGAAGTGTTGTGAAGCAGTGGTGGTGAGGCACTTGGCGACTGGGAGTGTTGTAGGCAGTGGTGATGAGAGCTGTGATTAAGTGTTGTAAGAGAGTGAGTAGTGAGCTGTGAGTTAAGGGTGTTGTGGGCAGGTGGTGGTGGAGCTGTGAGCTGGGAGTGTTGTGAGCGAGTGCTGGTGAGAACTGTGATTAAGTGTTGTGAGGTGAGTGTGGTGGTGAGAGCTCTGACTAGGAGTTTTGTAGGCGAGTGGTGGTGAGAGCAACGACTGGGAGTGTTGTAGGCGAGAGGTGGTAAGAGCTGTGACTAGGAGTGTTGTAGGCGAGTGGTGGTGAGAGCCGTTACTGGCAGTGTTGTAGGCGAGTGGTGGTGAGAGCCGTAATTGGGAGTGTTGTAGGCTTGAGGTGGTGAGAGCTGTGACTTGGAATGCTGTTGGTGAGTGGTGGTGAAAGCTGTGATTGGAGTGTTGTAGGCGTGTGGTGATGAGAGCTGTGACTGGGAGTGTTGTACGCGAGTGGTGGTGAGAGCTGTGACTACGAGTGCTGTAGGCAAGTGGTGGTCAGTGATGTGACTGGGAGAGTTGTAGGCGAGTGGTGGTCAGAGATGTGACTGGGAGTGTTGTAAGAGAGTGGTTGTCATTGCTGTGACTAGGCGTCCGGTATGCTAGTGTTGGTCAGAAATGTGACTGAGAGTGTTGTTGGCGAGTGGTGGTGAGAGCTTTGACTGTGAGTGTAGTGGGCAGTGGCGGTGGGAGCAGTATTTCTGGGATTGTTGTGGGCAGTGGTTGTGAGAGCTGTGACTGTGGAGTGTTGTAGGCAGTGGTGGTGGAGGCTGTGACTACTGCAGAGTGTTGTGGGCAGGTGGTGGTGAGGAGGCTGTGACTTGGGTTTTGTGGGCAGTGTGGTGAGAGCCGTTACAGCAGTGTTGTGGGGCGAGTGGTGGTGAGAGCCGTAATTGGGAGTGTTGTAGGCTTGAGGTGGTGAGAGCTGTGACTTGGAATGCTGTAGGCGAGTGGTGGTCAGAGCTGTGACTGGGAGTGTTGTAGGCGTGTGGTGATGAGAGCTGTGACTGGGAGTGTTGTAGGCGAGTGGTGGTGAGAGCTGTGACTAGGAGTGCTGTAGGCAAGTGGTGGTCAGTGATGTGACTGGGAGAGTTGTAGGCGAGTGGTGGTCAGAGATGTGACTGGGAGTGTTGTAAGAGAGTGGTGGTCATTGCTGTGACTAGGAGTCCGGTATGCTAGTGTTGGTCAGAACTGTGACTGAGAGTGTTGTTGGCGAGTGGTGGTGAGAGCTTTGACTGTCAGTGTAGTAGGCGAGTGGCGGTGAGAGCAGTGACTGGGAGTGTTGTAGGTGAGTGGTGGTGAGAGCTGTGACTGGGAGTGTTGTAGGCGAGTGGTGGTGAGAGCTGTGACTGAGAGTGTTGTAGGCGAGTGGTGGTGAGCGCTGTGACTGGGAGTGCTGTAAGCGAGTGGTGGTCAAAGATGTGACTGCGAGAGTTGTAGGCGAGTGGTGGTGAGAGCTGTGACTGGGAGTGCTGTAGGCGTGTGGTGGTGAGAGCTGTGACTAGGAGTGTTGTCGGCGAGTGGTGGTGAGAACTGTGACTAAGAGTGTTGTAGGCGAGTGGTGGTGAGAGGTGTGACTAGGAGTGCTGTAGGTGAGTAGTGGTCAGAGCTGGCCGACTGGGAGTTTTTGTTGGCTTGAGTGAAAGTGGTGAGGTGGCTGTGACTGTGTGAGTGTAGTAGGCGAGTGGCGGTAAGTGCAGTGACTGAGATTGTTGTAGGTAAGTGGTGGTGAGAGCTGTGAATGGGAGTGTTGAAGGCGAGTGGTGGTGAGAGCCGTGACTGGGAGTGCTGTAGGCGAAGTGGTGGTGAGAGCTGTGACTAGGAGTGTTGTACCCGAGTGGTGGTGAGAACTGTGACTAAGAGTGTTGTAGGCGAGTGGTGGTGAGAGCTGGGACTAGGAGTGCTGTAGGTGAGTGGTGGTCAGAGCTGTGACTGAGAGTTTTGTTGGCGAGTAGTGGTGAGAGTTGTGACTGTGATTGTAGTAGGCGAGTGGTGGCGAGAGCTGTGACTGGGAGTGTTGTAGGTGAGTGGTGGTGAGAGCTGTAAATGGGAGTGTTGTAGGCGAGTGGTGGTTAGAGCTGTGACTGAGAGTGCTGTAGGCTAGTGGTGGTCAGAGATGTGACTGTTAGAGTTGTAGGCGAGTGGTGGTCAGAGATGTGACTGGGAGTGCTGTAGGCGAGTGGTGGTGAGAGCTGTGACTGGGAGTGTTGTAGGCGAGTGGTGGTGAGAGCTGTGACTGGGAGTGTTGTAGGCGAGTGCTGGTGAGTGCTGTGACTAAGAGTGCTGTAGGCAAGTGGTGGTCAGAGATGTGACTAGGAGAGTTGTAGGTGAATGGTGGTAAGAGATGTGACTAGGAGTGCTGTAGGAGAGTGGTGGGCAGAGCTGTGACCGAGAGTTTTGTTGGCGAGTAGTGGTGAGAGTTGTGACTGGGAGTGTATTAGGCGAGTGGTGGTGAGAGCAGTGACTTGGATTGTTGTAGGCGAGTG
>NW_024754079.1:0-26589 GCF_018991925.1 Homarus americanus
GTCCTTATTATAGAATGGACATAGATTCTTTGGAGAGAGTACAAAGAAGAATGACAAAAATGATCCATAATATTAGAAACCTTCCATATGAAGAAAGACTGAAAAGCTTAGGCTTACATTCATTAGAGAGGCGTAGAGTTAGGGGAGATATGATAGAGGTGTACAAATGGGTAAGTGGGATTAACAAGGGTAAAATGGAAGATGTTCTGAAGCTCAGTAATAACGAAATATCTAGAACAAATGGCTTTAAATTAGATAAATTCCGATTCAGAAAGGATATAGGCAAGCACTGGTTTGGTAATAGAGTTGTGGATATGTGGAATAGGCTACCGAGTGCTATAGTAGGATCGGGGACGCTAGGGAGCTTCAAGACGAAGTTGGATAGGCACATGGAAGTGCTGGGATGGGTGTGAAAGGGATCTGCCCTGTATGGGCCAGTCGGCCTCCTGCAGTATCCCACTTTCTTATGTTCTTATGTTCTTATGTTCTTATATCACTACAGCGCGTTGCCGACATAGACAGCTGTCTGCATTTTTCAAGATGGCAAACAACCTTTGTTATTGCGAGGACGCAGTATCTCTCATGCAACAACTCTGCAAGTCTGAAACATACAAGACAGAGGATTGGAGGCTGTTTATAGCCTCAGGAAAAGACTCTCTGAAAGCTGTTCTTTTACACAATGGCAATCGGCTTCCATCTGTCCCAATAGCACACGCAACAAAAATGACTGAGAGCTATGAAACAATGAAAATTCTGTTGGCCGCTATAGAGTATGAGAAACACCAGTGGAAGATATGTGGCGATCTCAAAGTCATCAGTTTACTACTGGGCCTTCAGAGTGGCTACACAAAGCACATGTGCTTTTTGTGCTTGTGGAACAGCAGAGCTGATGCAGAGCACTATGTGAGAAAGGATTGGCCGACAAGACCAAGAGATGCGCCTGGAAGGTTTAACTGTGCTCACAATCCGCTTGTAGATCCAGAAAAGATATTTTTGCCTCCACTGCATCTAAAGCTCGGTTTGGCTAAAAATTTCATCAAAGCTATGGATCAATTCGGTGCTGGGACTCTATACTTATCTCAGAAACTAGGTGGTGTGGTTTCTGAAGCCAAGTTGAAAGCAGGTGTCTTGAATGGACCACAAATTCGTATACTAGTTAATGATAGCGAATTCACCAAAACATTGAACCCACTGGAGAAAAAAGCATGGGAATCATTTGTCAATGTGTCAAAGAATTTTCTTGGAAACTATCGTGCTGACAACTACAAAGAAATCGTAGCAACCATGCTTCAGAATTATCATGCATTGGGAGCAAGGATGTCCTTGAAATTGCATTTTTCGGCTCATTATCATGCATTGATGTTTCCCACTCTCATATTGGGTAACCTTGGAGACGTTAGTGATGAACACGGCGAAAGATTTCATCAAGATATCGCCATAATGGAGAGCAGATATCAGGGACAATTCAGTCCTAACATGATGGGCGACTATTGCTGGACACTGCAACGAGAAGAGAGCAAGCTGTACAAGAGAAAGAGTAAAGTTCAGAAGCACTTTTAGAACTTCATATTTTGTCATTATAAAGGATTTGAACTTATGTTTTTTGGTACAATTTTTTATGAGCTTATCTGTGATAGGTTTAAAATTGTATCTTGCATGACGCGATAATGTTACTATATTTACTATTTTTTTTATTCTTTAAGAAAGTAGGTCTGATGGTAGAATGAAACATCCAATTAATATTCATTAATATGAAATTAGTCATGAAAGCACAGTCACATGAGATAATCTCATCTTTTGCACGACACTTGATGGAATATTAAATATTTGTACCTATTGATTTTTTTATAAAACCTGGTCTGATAGAACAAAACAAATATCAGATTCGAATTCAGCAATATGAAATTAGTTGTGTGAGCATGATCTCATATGTGAACCATTTTGGCTGTTGACCAGTGTTATGTTAGTTGTGTCGGTATTGGTAGTGATGGTGACTATGGTAGTTGTGTCGGTGATGGTAGTGATGGTATTGATGGTAGTGATGGTGATGATGGTAGTTGTGGCAGTGATGGTAGTGATGGTGATGATGATAGTTGTGGTGGTAACGGTAGTGATGATGATGATGGTAATTGTGGCGGTGTTGGTAGTGATGGTGATGATGGTAGAAGTGGCGGTGATGGTAATGATGGTGATTATGGTAGTTGTGTTGGTCATGGTAGTGATAGTGATGATGGTAGTTGTGGCAGTAATGGTAGTGATGGTGATGATGTAGTTGTGGCGGTGATGGTAGTGATTGTGTTGATGGTAGTTGTGGCGGTTGTGGTAGTGATGGTGATGATGGTAGTGTTGGTGATGATGGTAGTTGTGGCGGTGATGGTAGTGATGGTGATGATGGTAGTTGTGGCGGTGATGGTAGTGATGGTGATGATGATAGTTGTGATGGTAGGTGTGGTGTTGATGGTAGTTATGGTGATGATGGTAGCTGTGGCGGTAATGGTAGTGATGGTGATGACGGTAGAATTGGCGGTGATGGTAGTGATGGCATTGATGGTAGTGATGGTGATGATGGTAGTTGTGGCAGTAATGGTAGTGATAGTGATGATGATAGTTGTGGTGGTAATGGTAGTGTTGGTGATGATGGTAATTGTGGCGGTGATGGTAAAGATGGTGATGATGGTACTTGTGGCGGTAATGGTAGTGATGGTGATGATGGTAGAAGTGGCGGTGATGGTAATGATGGTGATTATGGTGGTTGTGTTGGTCATGGTATTGATAGTGATGGTGGTAGTTGTGGCAGTAATGGTAGTGATGGTGATACACAAGAACACAAGAATGGAGGAAACTGCAGCGGGCCTATTGGCCCATACTGGGCAGTCCCGTTTACACCCAACCCCTATTGCTCATATGAGCATCCAACCTATGTTTGAAGCAATTCAGCGTATTCGAGTTAATGATGATATTTGGTAACTTGTTCCATTCATCCACTACTCTGTTTGCAAACCAGTGTTTACCTATTTCACGCCTAAATCTAAATTTGTCTAATTTAAAACCATTGTTACGAGTTCGCTCCTGGTTGGATAGTTTGAGTACCTTTGTAATGTCCCCTTTGTTTAGCCCTGCCTTCCACTTATACACCTCTATTAGGTCGCCCCTCGCTCTACGTCTCTCAAGGGAGTGCAAATTAAGATGCTTTAACCTGTCTCTATACTCAAGGTTCCTAATGCCCGGGATTAGTCTTGTCATTCTCCTCTGAATTCTTTCCATGGATTCTATATCCATTCTGTAATAAGGTGACCAGAACTGAACTGCGTAATCCAGGTGTGGTCTCACAAGAGCAAGATACAGTTTTAGGATGACCTCGCTAGTCTTGTAACTAACACTCCTTTGTATGAACCCAAGTACTTTATTAGCCTTGTTACGAGCAAAAACACATTGTTTACTTGGCTTAAGGTTCCTACTTATCATTACTCCTAAATCTGTCTCGCAGTCGAATTTCTCTATGGCATCGTTGTTCATCTGGTATCTGGTTTCCCTGTTTACATCTCCTATACTGAGTACTTTACATTTGTCGAAGTTGAATTTCATCTGCCATTTTTCAGACCATTCGAAAAATTTGTTTAGATCTTCCTGTAGTTTTGCCGAGTCCTCGTCAGATTTGATAACACGTCCTATTTTAGTAGTTGTGGCGGTGATGGTAGTGATTGTGTTGATGGTAGTTGTGGCGGTTGTGGTAGTGATGGTGATGATGGTAGTGTTGGTGATGATGGTAGTTGTGGCGGTGATGGTAGTGATGGTGATGATGGTAGTTGTGGCGGTGATGGTAGTGATGGTGATGATGATAGTTGTGTTGGTGATGGTAGTTATTATGATGGTAAAGATGGTAGTTTTGGCGGTGTGGTAGTGATGGTAGTTTTGGCGGTGTGGTAGTGATGGTAATGATGGTAGTTGTGGCGGTGATGGTATTGATGGTGATGATGGTAGTGATGGTGATGATGATAATTGTGGCGGTGATGGTAGTGATGGTGATGATGGTTCTTGTGGCGGTAATGGTAGTGATGGTTATGACGGTAGAAGTGGCGGTGATGGTAGTGATGGTGATGATGGTTCTTGTGGCGATAATGGTAGTGATGGTGATGACGGTAAAAGTGGCGGTGATGGTAGTGATGGTGATGATGGTAGAAGTGGCGGTGATGGTAGTGAGGGTGATTATGTTAGTTGTGTCGGTATTGGTAGTGATGGTGACTATGGTAGTTGTGTCGGTGATGGTAGTGATGGTATTGATGGTAGTGATGGTGATGATGGTAGTTGTGGCAGTGATGGTAGTGATGGTGATGATGATAGTTGTGGTGGTAACGGTAGTGATGGTGATGATGGTAATTGTGGCGGTGTTGGTAGTGATGGTGATGATGGTAGAAGTGGAGGTGATGGTAATGATGGTGATTATGGTAGTTGTGTTGGTCATGGTAGTGATAGTGATGATGGTAGTTGTGGCAGTAGTGGTAGTGATGGTGATGATGTAGTTGTGGTGGTGATGATAGTAATGGCCATGATGGTAGTTGTGGTGTTGATGGTAGTTATGGTTATGATGGTAGCTGTGGCGGTCGTGGTAGTGATGGTGATGATGGTAGTTGTGGCGGTGATGGAAGTGATGGTGATGATGATAGTTGTGGTGGTGATGATAGTGATGGTCATGATGGTAATGATCGTGCTTGTGGCATCATGGTAGTGATGGTGATGATGGTAGTTGTGGCGGTGATGGAAGTGATGGTGATGATGATAGTTGTGGTGGTGATGATAGTGATGGTCATGATGGTAGTTGTGGTGTTGATGGTAGTTATGGTGATGATGGTAGCTGTGGCGGTCGTGGTAGTGATGGTGATGATGGTAGTTGTGGCGGTGATGGTAGTGATTGGTGATTATGGTAGTTGTGGCGGTGATGGTAGTTATCATGATGGTAATGATCGTACTTGTGGCAGTCATGGTAGTGATGGTGATGATGGTAGTTGTGGAGGTAATTGCAGATATTTTGATGGTAATGATGGTAGTTGTGACGGTGATGGTAGTGATATTGATGATGTTAGTTGTAGTGATGAAGGTAGTGATGGTGATGATGGTAGTTGTGGCGGTGATGGTAGTTATTATGATGGTGATCATGGTAGTTGTGGTGGTGATGGTAATGATGGTAGCTCTGTCGGTGATGGTAGTGATGGTGATGATGGTAGTTGCGTTGGTCATGGTAGTGATAGTGATGATGGTAGTTGTGGCAGTAATGGTAGTGATGGTGATGATGTAGTTGTGGCGGTGATGGTAGTGATTGTGTTGATGGTAGTTGTGGCGGTTGTGGTAGTGATGGTGATGATGGTAGTGTTGGTGATGATGGTAGTTGTGGCGGTGATGGTAGTGATGGTGATGATGGTAGTTGTGGCGGTGATGGTAGTGATGGTGATGATGGTAGTTGCAGTGGTGATGGTGATGGTGATGACGGTAGCTGTGGCGGTCGTGATAGTGATGGTGATGATGGTAGTTGTGGTGGTGATGGTAGTGATGGTGATTATGGTAGTTGTGGCGGTGATGGTAGTTATTATGATAGTATTGATGGTAGTTTTGGCGGTGTGGTAGTGATGGTAATGATGGTAGTTGTGGCGGTGATGGTAGTGATGGTGATGATGTTAGTTGTGGCGGTGATGGTAGTGATGGTAATGATGGTAGTTGTGGCGGTGATGGTAGTGATGGTGATGATGGTAGTTGTGGCGGTTGTGGTAGTTATGGTAATGATTTTAGTTGTGTTGGCGATGGTAGTGATGGTGTTGATTGGTAGTTGTGGCGCTAATGGTAGTGATGGTGATGATGGTAGTTATGTCGGTGATGGTAGTGATGGAGATGATGGTAGTTGTGGAGGTAATGGCAGTTATTTTGATGGTAATGATGGTAGTTGTAGCGATGATGGTAGTTATTATGATGGTAATGATAGTAGTTGTGGCGGTGATGGTAGTTATTAAGATGTTAATGATGGTAGTTATGGCGGTGATGGTTGTTGTGGCGGTTGTGATAGTGATGATGTTGATGGTAGTTGTGGCGGTGATGGTAGTTATTAAGATGTTAATGATGGTGATGATGGTAGTTGTGGCGGAGATGGTAGTAAACAATGATGGTAATGATTTTAGTTGTGACGGTGATGGTAGTGATGGTGATGATGTTAGTTGTAGTGGTGAAAGTAGTGATGGTGATGATGGTGGTTGTGGTGGTGATGGTAGTTATTATGATGGTGATCATGGTAGTTGTGGTGATGATCGTGATGATGGTAGCTGTGTCGGTGATGGTAATGATGGTGATGATGGTAGTTGTGGCGGTGAAGGTAGTGATGGTGATGATGGTAGTGTTGGTGGTAATGGTAGTTATGGCGGTGATGGTACTGATGGTGATGATGGTAGTTGTGGCGGTGATGGTAGTTATTATGATGGTAATGATCGTACATGTCACAGTCATGGTAGTGATGGTGGTGATGGTAGTTATTATGATGGTGATCATGGTAGTTGTGGTGATGATGGTGATGATGGTAGCTGTGTCGGTGATGGTAATGATGGTGATGATGGTAGTTATGGCGGTGATCGTCGAGATGTTGATTATGGTAGTGATGGTGATAATGGTAGTTGTGTCGGTGATGGTAATGATGGTGATGATGGTAGTTGTGGCGGTGATGGTATTGATGGTGATGATGATAGTTGTGGTGGTGATGATAGTGATGGTCATGATGGTAGTTGTGGTGGTGATGGTAGTGATGGTGATGATGGTAGCTGTGGCGGTCGTGGTAGTGATGGTGATGATGGTAGTTGTGGCGGTGATAGTAGTGATGGTGATTATGGTAGTTGTCGCAGTGATGGTAGTTATTATGATGGTATTGATGGTAGTTTTGGCGGTGTGATTGTGATGGTAATGATGGTAGTTGTGGCGCTAATGGTAGTATTGGTGATGATGGTAGTTATGTCGGTGATGGTAGTGATGGAGATGATGGTAGTTGTGGAGGTAATGGCAGTTATTTTGATGGTAATGATATTAGTTGTGGCGGTGATGGTAGTTATTAAGTTGTTAATGATGGTAGTTATGGCGGTGATGGTAGTTGTGGCGGTTGTGGTAGTGATGATGTTGATGGTAGTTGTGGCGGTGATGGTAGTTATTAAGATGTTAATGATGGTGATGATGGTAGTTGTGGCGGAGATGGTAGTTACTATGATGGTAATAATGGTACTTGTGACGGTGATGGTAGTGATAGTGATGATGTTAGTTGTAGTGGTGAAGGTAGTGATGGTGATGATGGTAGTTGTGGCGGTGATGGTAGTTATTATGATGGTGATCATGGTAGTTGTGGTGGTGAGGGTGATGATGGTAGCTGTGTCGGTGATGGTAGTGATGGTGATGATGGTAGTTGTGGCGGTGATTTTAGTGATGGTGATGATGGTAGTGTTGGTGGTAATGGTAGTTATGGCGGTGATGGTAGTGATGGCGATGATGGTAGTTGTGGCGGTGATGGTAGTGATGGTGATGATGGTAGTGATGGTGATAATGGTAGTTATGGAGGTGATGGTAGTGATGGTGTTGATGTAATTGTGGCGGTGATGGTAGTGATGGTGATGATGGTAGTTGTGGCGGTGATGGTAGTGATGGTGATGATGGTAGTTGTGGCGGTGATGGTAGTTATTATGTTGGTAATGATCGTACTTGTCACAGTCATGGTAGTGATGGTGATGATGGCAGTGATGGTGATGATGGTAGTTGTGGTGGTGATCGTTGTGATGTTGATTATGGTAGTGATGGTGATAATGGTAGTTATGGAGGTGATGGTAGTGATGGTGATGATGGTTGTTGTGGCGGTGATGGTAGTGATGGTAATGATGGTAGTTGTGGCAGTGATGGTAGTGATGGTGATGATGGTAGTTGTGGCGGTGATGGTAGTTATTATGATGGTAGTGATGGTTGTTGTGGCGGTTGTGGTAGTGATGGTAATGATTTTAGTTGTCTCGGCGATGGTAGTGATGGTGTTGATGGTAGTTGTGGCGCTAATGGTAGTGATGGTGATGATGGTAGTTATGTCGGTGATGGTAGTGATGGAGATGATGGTAGTTGTGGAGGTAATGGCAGTTATTTTGATGGTAATGATGGTAGTTGTAGCGATGATGGTAGTTATTATGATGGTAATGATATTAGTTGTGGCGGTGATGGTAGTTATTAAGATGTTAATGATGGTAGTTATGGCGGTGATGGTAGTTGTGGCGGTTGTGGTAGTGATGATGTTGATGGTAGTTGTGGCGGTGATGGTAGTTATTAAGATGTTAATGATGGTGGTGATGGTAGTTGTGGCGGAGATGGTACTTACTATGATGGTAATGATGGTAGTTGTGACGGTGATGGTAGTGATAGTGATGATGTTAGTTGTAGTGGTGAAGGTAGTGATGGTGATGATGGTAGTTGTGGCGGTGATGGTAGTTATTAAGATGTTAATGATGGTAGTTATGGCGGTGATGGTAGTTGTGGTGGTTGTGGTAGTGATGATGTTGATGGTAGTTGTGGCGGTGATGGTAGTTGTTAAGATTTTAATGATGGTGATGATGGTAGTTGTGGCGGAGATGGTAGTTACTATGATGGTAATGATGGTAGTTACTATGATGGTAATGATGGTAGTTGTGACGGTGATGGTAGTGATAGTGATGATGTTAGTTGTAGTGGTGAAGGTAGTGATGGTGATGATGGTAGTTGTGGCGGTGATGGTAGTTATTATGATGGTGATCATGGTCGTTGTGGTGGTGAGGGTGATGATGGTAGCTGTGTCGGTGACGGTAGTGATGGTGATGATGGTAGTTGTCGCGGTGATTTTAGTGATGGTGATGATGGTAGTGTTGGTGGTAATGGTAGTTATGGCGGTGATGGTAGTGATGGCGATGATGGTAGTTGTGGCGGTGATGGTAGTGATGGTGATGATGGTAGTGATGGTGATAATGTAATAGGCCCCTGTCTCATCAACAGAACGTATTATGTAAATGAGAGGCAAGTGATCTACTTACTGTTAAGTATTCATTGACCCAAGGGGGCTAATAGATAATTTCCAAGTTTCCCATGTCTAATGTAGATGAAATCGAACGCCTAGCGCAACTGTTTGCTGATAACCAACTCATCGATGATCAAGCCCAGACTGACATAGATTTTGAGTATGGAACACAGTTAAATGATTCGGTAGGAAGTAGTGAGAAAGTTATTGACGAATCATTTGACGACTTAAACCGTCGTACCCTACGGTCTGGTAATCACTATAGTACCTCACCTAAGTATACTAAAGCAGTTACCCCTGTTACAGGTGATAGTGTGTCTGTTGCTAAATCGGTAACAACCTTATTAACCCAGCCTTCGGTTAAGAGTAAGAATACTAACTTGCTTAATACTAACACTAAAATGGCGTCCTCTAACCCTCACACCAGTACTACTACCACACCTAAAGCTGATAATGTTATTAATATCATGCAGCGCAGAAATTATGTTCGAAATTTCACGGGACAAGACGATTATAGGGTCGCACATTTTATTCGTGCATGTGAAGATAGCATGCGCAATAGTCACATAACGACTGACGAAGAAAAGAAAGCATATGTACGTTCCCATATAACGCAGGGTTCCTATGCAGGCAGTCGTTTAAATGCGTTTGGTTTACAAAGCCCTGACTATGAAAAGTTCAAGAGAACGCTAATTGGGATTTTTGGGGGTAGGTCACAGCTGGGCCAACTTCAGATGCCACAGATGCCTCACTCCCAGACTCCTTATGCGACACACTTAGCTCCGATCGCTCCTCCCCGCCTAACATATAAACAGAAAACATCGTTACGGTGCGCACATTGTAATAAACGTGGCCACGTAATGGAAGATTGTTTTCAGCTCC
Organism: Homarus americanus; assembly: GCF_018991925.1. NCBI lineage: Eukaryota > Metazoa > Arthropoda > Malacostraca > Decapoda > Nephropidae > Homarus > Homarus americanus. The sequence continues at coordinate 9,923 of NW_024754079.1, forward strand.
GAGGTAATAGTGCTAATTTTAAGGCCACACCCGGTGCAAAGCCATTCTCAAGGTCAAACAGTGAGGGAGCAAAAGCAGCACCTCCTCCTACCCAGACAGCGCGCAAATGGTGAGCTCTTCACAAATCGACATCTCATAGTTCACATGAGTGCGATATATTAATAAAGGCTAGGGGAGTGGACCTAAGTGAAACGGAGGTGTTGTATAGGCGCAAGCAGAAACGTCCCCAGGACAAGTCATCGGGGGAAGGCCAGCGCACACCACAGCACGGAGAGAGATAGATAGGGTAATTCCCACCCCTCCTCACAGCACTTCTATAGCGGCCTCATTAGTAGCGGCGCTTAGCAAAGTGGAAGTGTTGTCAGTACCGGTGAGAGTGGATAATGCCAGATTGGCTCTTGATATAGACACAGGTGCATTGCGCTACACAGCAATGAGTCATTCTGAACCTATGCTCACCGCTAGGACGAAAGTGTTGTCTACCAATCCTATTAAGAGGAAGGCGGATCATGCGTCAGAGATATCTCTCGACCTCAACCACACACCTTCCCAGCGTGATTACAGCAGCAAGAGTTGGAAGATAGTACCTGCAATTTTGAAGAGTACTCTCCATTACCAGAATGAGGAATTCACCAACGCAACAATCCTGTGAGCTGAAGTGAACATTAGTTTCTGCAAATGATTCGTTCACTGCCCAGGGTGTGACAGGACGTGACTGCAGTTGTTGAGACTACTCATCAATCAACATCCTGTCAACAAAATTCTTTCGTATGGCGTGAACAACCCCCAGTTACCAGCACCCAGCACCCACCCTAGTGATGATGACACATCCGGTCTGAGAGATGGTCTCTGCATTCTGAGGTATGGTGTTGTGGATGATGTTGTGTGACCATTAGCGGCGGTTTGCTGTACTCAGGATTTTTGTGAACATTGACCCAATCACCGGACCTTGGAATCAGCTGTGTCTGCTGTGAGACACACACACACAAGTCTACGGGATTGCGGCAGCAATTTCACAATATCACTAATCTTAAATAAAGGATGTTATTTGTGTGATTTTCTAGATATCACAACAATGTCGAAGTGCAACCAAATAAATTCCCAATTCGAGGTATTGTTGCGAATTGCCAACAGACTCGACTGGCCAGGATAGATCAAGTAGCGCCACATGTTAAGGTGATCGATCATCCTCAGGGCAAGACACGCCTGTTAGAGCTGCTTGCCGACTACAGAAATAGTAGCCTTGCCAGGGGAAACGCTAGGTCAGACAGATTTAACATCCCATCATATAGCGTTAAAGGAAGGAACCAACCCTATTTACGTATCAGCTTATAGACTACCTCGTAGCCAGCGCGCTGTAGTGCAACATATGGTACAGGGTATGTTAGATGAGAATGTCATTAGACACTCAAAATCCCCCTTTAATAGCCCATTATTCCTCGTCCCGAAAAAGGATGGTGGATGGCGCCCTGTCATAGATTACAGGCGCGTAAATGATCAAACAATCCCTGATAGGTACCCAATACCTATCTTGAGCGACATATTGCAATCCTTAGGCAAGGATAATGCGGTATTTAGCAACTTAGATTTGCTTAGTGGGTATTGGCAAATACCACTCGATGAAAAATCACGAGAAATCACGGCATTTAGCACGCCTCTAGGCCACTTTGAGTTTCTACGAATGCCATTTGGTCTGTTACGAGTTGGGGATTTAGAATATAGTTATACGTCTACCCAGATCCCAACAGGTAACAAAAAAAACAAAACAAAGACAATCGGCCTATAAAAGGGTAGACAAAGGATGCGAGTTTTCGTTGTGTATAATAAAGTACCATAAATCCCTTAACAAAATATTCAGCTTATAAATTACCCTTAACCAAACTTAACCTAAACATTAACAGTATATACATATTAATAAAACATAGAACAATCTTGAAGCAAGTGGACGTGGGGGAGGCAATACAAGATTACAAATACTTAAGTGAGGAGCTGAGATGGCTGACGAGTAAGGCTGAGTATTGTAGAAGACGGTAGGTAGTCACTGCACCGTAGGTTTAGAGGATAGATGATCCTGTGGTCACTTCCCAGAGCCAAGTGCTCTCTCCTCGAATTGGAGCTCACAAAGAAGACTTGGAGGAAGTGACGCAACAACCAGGATATGGAGAAGGGAAACCCCGGAGTGTTAACTAAGACGAGTCATACTCGTGTCTCGTCCCTAGATGGCGTTGCTCGTGGTGCTGGGTAGGTAGATCAGGACAATAGATAGCGTGGTTCGTAGTGCTGGGTGGAGGGGTTCGTAACAGGTCTCAGAAATGCCCCACTAACATTTCAAAGAATGATCAACACCCTGTTTGCCGGACTAATTGGTAACACAGTCTGCGCTTATTTGGATGATCTAATAGTAGTCAGTAAGGACGTCGATTCCCATCTGATTAAACTGCGTGAAGTTTTGGCCAAACTTTCCACAGCAGGCCTCAAAATAAAACTCTCAAAGTGCGAGTTTTTAAAATCCAGAATCCATTTCCTTGGTCATGTAGTTGACGGTGAGGGCATACACACAGTTAATGATAAAGTCAAAGCTGTAGCTCAGTTCCCGCGTCCTACCTCAAATGATCACGTGCGTAGCCTTCTCGGATTATCTGGTTATTATCGTTCCTTTATCAAGGACTATGCAACATTAGCATCGCCCCTAACGAGGTTGCTCAAAAAAGATGCAGTGTTTATATAGGATGCTGAACACGAGGAAAGTTTTACGGCATTGAAGACAGCGCTAACCAATGCCCCGGTTCTAGCATTCCCAGACTACACTCAACCTTTCACTCTCTGTACTGACGCTCCCGGAATTGGAGTCGGAGCAGTGCTCATGCAAGAGGACACGCGTGGGAAGTTTAGAGTGATAGCATTTGCAAGTCGCAAACTAATCGATGCTGAAACACGTTATTCGGTGACGCATTTAGAAACGTTAGCCGTTGTGTGGGCACTTAAGAAGTTCAAGGACATTATCTTTGGCTACAAGATAACTGTTTTTACTGATCATGCGGCAGTCACCGAACTGTTCCATGGCAGAAACTTATCAGGCAGATTAGCACGCTGGTATCTGACAATTCAAGAGTTTGACCCCGAATTTAGGTATTTACCTGGGAGGGCGAATGTTGTCGCCGACGCTCTGTCAAGAAATAAAGCACCAGTTATGCCTGTATCAGCATTCACTCTTTCGCAACTGGAAGATGAGCAACGACGCGACCCATATTGGTCAGCTGTTATTTTTGCTCTCGAATCGGGCGAGGGTGTTAAACTCCCCAAGTTATTTCTTCCCTAAAGTCAGTTTGAATTACGACATAACATACTCAATAGGACGAGAAAATCTCCTGAGGGTTATGTGTCTCAAATAGTCGTACCTGACACGTTGCGCAAAGCAGTAATGACATTGTTCCACGATGTCCCACAAGCAGGTCACCAAGGTCATGATAAATGCTTAGCGGATTTACGAAAGAAGTATTTCTGGAACACTATGAAGAAAGACATAGAATTACACATAGCTAATTGTTTGGCATGTGCTCAACATAAAGGATCAACAGGATCACCTGCCCCGATTCTACAATATCCTACACCAGACCGTCCGTTTGACATAGTCGCTGTTGACTTGTTACAACTCCCAATGAGTCATCAGGGATCAGGATACGTCTTAGTGTGTGTGGATCATTTTTCCAGGTTCGTGGTCTTGGTCCCACTAAAAAGCAAAACGGCCGAAGCAGTAGCCTATGCATTAGTGATGAATCTCATATGTCCATATACTACGCCTAAAGTTCTGCTCTCTGATAATGGAACAGAGTTCAAGAATGAGTTAATAGAGCATATATGTGCACAATATGGAATTAAACAAACTTTTGTGACAGCTTATCATCCACAGGCTAATGGCCTTGTTGAAAGAACCAATCGTAAAATCCTAGAAATACTGCGTCCAATCGTTAGTGGTTTTCAATACGCATGGGAGGATTGGTTACCGCAGGTTGCAGCGTCGATAAATGGGTCAGTTAATAGCTCTACGGGCAAAACACCCTACTATATTGTCTATGGTACAGATAAACGTCTGCCTTACGACATCCTTACAGAGGCGCCATACCCGGTATATAATAAGGATGATTTTGCGGCAAAACAAATTCATGTCTTTACAGAAATTCATAACCAAGTACGATCACAGCTAGCGGCGTCACGCGCCGAAATGATCATCAAACAACATAAACATGCTAAACCTATCGCACTGAACGTTGGGGACGCTGTTATGTTACAGGAACCTGAAAGGAACTCCAAACTTTCGGCGAAATTTTCTGGTCCATTCCGCATAATCTCAAAAGAAGCAGGCAACAAATTCAAAATATGGAAGCCTAATGCACAGATCGCAGATGTCGTGCACGCGGATCGTCTGAAGAAGACCCAGATAAATGTCTTACCTTAAGTTGATGATAATGTGATTGATACATCCTTACAGACTGTTCAGAAGCAAAATGTCCCAAATGACTATTGTATGAAACTACGTTCTGCGAGTAGAAGTTAACTCGTACTTTCGCGTCAGATGGAAAACGTCGACGGCCAACTACAATCAGCATTGGACATTCTTCATAGTCTCAGCACAGCTTCGAAGAATTCGACAATAGTTTCACAAACTATAGACCTTCTACACTTTCGTCTCCAGAACCTTCGCGAGTTTCTAGTTGATGTGGGGAAAAATCTACCTGCATCTCAAGCGGATCTTGCTCAAGAAGTGCATTCTCAGGCACGACGAAAAAGGGGTCTCTCTAATTTTGTGGGTCTTATCCAAAGCGCTTTGTTTGGCACGGCAACGGCCGATGATGTAGTTAAATTGGGGGACCGAATGAACGTTGTCGTTCAGGCTGTATCTCAACAGAATCGTGTTATTTCTCAAACCTTTCACGCGATTACTGCTCTAGAATCAAAGGTTAATGCAATCATAATGGAGTCTAACCAAGTTTCGAGGATTGTTACTAGGTTACAGAAAGCAATCCCGACGTTAGAATGGCTCCTTTGCTTCACAGAATATTTGCATGCTGCGGAAATTTCAGTTCATAAAATTGTAATAGAACTAATAGACAGCATTGTAGATGCCGGGATAGGACGTGTGGACGCGAAGCTTGTGCCTGTGCAGACGCTTCTTGAAGCTTTAAAAATAGCCAAGTTGCAGTATCATTTAACTCCGATTTTCAATGACAATGAGGTTCAATATTATTACCCACTGTTGGAGTCAACCCTCACGCACAACGCAATTCTGATCCACATTCCTATGCGAGGGCAACATGAGTTTAATGCATGGCATTTAGAACCCTTCCCCTGGTTTGTGAACGACACACTGTATACCCTAGATAGGCCTAATAACTTTTCTTAGTAGATGAAGAGTATTCATTGTTATCAATAGAGGATTCTGAGGTACTGCCACGGTGTAAGTCGTCTTATCTACACCTACACGTATGTCCAGCCTACATGTTTGCATTTATTCCTGCTGCAGAAGGAATATGTGAATTGGCAGTCATACAACCAAATGTACGCACAGCGTTAGCGCAATGCAGTTATAGGCCAGTTAGTCTAAAGACTGTGTTCCACGCTCACCTTCACAATGTGCAGTATTTGTTCTTTCCAAATCTCACTACTGTAATTTTAAAATGCCAAAATGGTGTTAAGCAGCTAGTTGTGAAAGGGCATTACAAGGCTCCTGATTACTGTGAAATCACTTGTAGTACATTACGGACCTTGCCTACTCATCAGCATTTTGCGTTAAATCGAAAACTCAAGTCTGCTTTAATTCCACTTCCTATAATGAATTTCACTATCAAGGATATTCAAATAGTATCAGAGAAATTAAAAGTGTTAGCTTTCTTGAACGAGACACATTTTGCTGATTTGAATAATAACTTGCCATTTTATCTGTCACGGGAATTTGCACTACCAAGTCTTACGATTCCCTCTATTCTGTTAATTCTGGCAATTATGTTCCTGTTCTGTTATTACCGGGCAGTATCATCCAAATTCAACATTGTTCATAATATACTAACCGTACGACACAAAAGTCTAGGTCCCCTGTAGTAGAGAATACCCCTACAGTAATTTCCCCAGCTTAGTGTCTACATATCTGTTTATAACATGGTTAGGGTTGTCTAGGATGTACTGTACTCTGTGAGTTCTTTAGGCCTCACGGAGCTCGGCTGGTAGGTGACCGAGCGATGTAATAGGCCCCTGTCTCATCAACAGAACGTATTATATAAATGGGTCAATACATCTGATATTATATTCAGATTCACCACCCTGTAACTTTCCACTGTCTATGAGTAAGACATGAGATGGACACGTGAGCGGGCAACTTACCCAAGAGGGCGAGACCCATAGCTCAGCATTTCTGTAAGCACGCACTGCGATGCCCCTAAGCTTCAGTAGCTCACCTCAACTCATATCGTAAGGACGTGACCTAACGTTTATCATACATAAACGCCGTCCCTTTCTCATTCACTCCTAGACAGTGAGACTTACGGTTGATATACACTCAGGAATTATATATACAACCTTTTATAATAAAACAAAGGAACTACCGTTTGGGTTTCGTTACTTAAAACCCAAATATAAATATGTGTGAACGGACTGGTTAATTGGACAAGCAGCAGATTCAATAATGGTAGTTATGGAGGTGATGGTAGTGATGGTGTTGATGTTAATTGTGGCGGTGATGGTAGTGATGGTGATGATGGTAGTTGTGGCGGTGATGGTAGTGATGGTGATGATGGTAGTTGTGGCGGTGATGGTAGTTATTATGTTGGTAATGATCGTACTTGTCACAGTTATGGTAGTGATGGTGATGATGGTAGTTGTGGCGGTGATCGTTGTGATGTTGATTATGGTAGTGATGGTGATAATGGTAGTTTTGGAGGTGATGGTAGTGGTGGTGTTGATGGTAATTGTGGCTTTGATGGTAGTGATGGTGATGATGGTAGTTGTGTCGGTGATGGTAATGATGGTGATAATGGTAGTTGTGGCGGTGATGGTATTGATGGTGATGTTGGTAGTTGTGGTGGTGATTGTAGTGATGGTGATGATGGTAGTTGTGGCGGTGATGGTAGTGATGGTGATGATGGTAGTTGTGGCGGTGATTGTAGTGATGGTGATGATGGTAGTGATGGTGATAATGGTAGTTATTATGATGGTAATGATCGTACTTGTGGCAGTCATGGTTGTGGTGGTAATGATGGTAGTGATGGTGATGATGGTAGTTGTGGCTGTGATCGTCGTGATGTTGATTATAGTAGTGATGGTGATAATTGTAGTTATGGAAGTGATGGTAGTGATGATGTTGATGGTAATTGTGGCGATGATGGTAGTGATGGTGATGATGGTAGTTGTGGCGGTGATGGTAGTGATGGTAGAGATGGTGATGTTGGTAGTGATGATGATGATGATAGTTATGGCGGTGATGGTAGTGATGGTGATGGTGTTACTTGAAGCGGTAATGGTAGTGATGGTGATGACGGTAGAAGTGGCGGTGATGGTAGTGATGGTGTTGATGGTAATTGTGGCGGTGATGGTAGTGATGGTGATGATGGTACTTGAGGCGGTAATGGTAGTGATGGTGATGACGGTAGAAGTGGAGGTGATGGTAGTGATGGTGATGATGGTAGAAGTGGCGGTGATGGTAGTGATGGTGATTATGTTAGTTGTGTCGGTATTGGTAGTGGTGGTGATTATGGTAGTTGTGTCGGTGATGGTAGTGATATTGATGATGGTAGTTATGGCCGTGATGTTAGTGATGATGATGATGGTATTTAAGGCGGTAATGGCAGTGATGGTGATGATGGTGGTGGTGAAGGTAGTGATGGTGATGATGGTAGTAGTGGCGGTGATGGTAATGATGGTGATTATAGTAGTTGTGTTGGTCATGGTAGTGATAGTGATGATGGTAGTTGTGGCAGTGATGGTAGTGATGGTGATGATGGTAGTGTTGGTGATGATGGTAGTTGTGGTGGTGATGGTAGTGATGGCGATGATGATAGTTGTGGTGGTGATGATAGTGATGGTGATGATGGTAGTTGTGGCGGTGATGGTATTGATGGTGATGATGGTAGCTGTGGCGGTCGTGGTAGTGATGGTGATGATGGTAGTTGTGGTGGTGGTGGTAGTGATAGTGATTATGGTAGTTGTGGGGGTGATGGTAGTTATTATGATGGTATTGATGGTAGTTTTGGCGGTGTATTGTGATGGTTATGATGGTAGTTGTGGCGTAGTGATGGTAATGATGGTAGTTGTGGTGGTGATGGTAGTGATGGTGATGATGGTAGTTGTGGCGGTGATGGTAGATATTATGATGGTAATGATGGTTGTTGTGGCGGTTGTGGTAGTGATGGTAATGATTTTAGTTGTGTCGGCGATGGTAGTGATGGTATTGATGGTAGTTGTGGCGGTACTGGTAGTGATGGTGATGATGGTAGTTTTGGAGGTAATGGCAGTTATTTTGATGGTAATGATGGTAGTTGTAGCGATGATGGTAGTTATTATGATGGTAATGATAGTAGTTGTGGCGGTGATGGTAGTTATTAAGATGTTAATGATGGTAGTTATGACGGTGATGGCAGTTGTGGCGGTTGTGGTAGTGATGGCAGTTGTGGCGGTTGTGGTAGTGATGGTGTTGATGGTAGTTGTGGCGGCGATGGTAGTTATTAAGATGTTAATGATGGTAGTTGTGGCGGTGATGGTAATGATGGTGATGATGGTAGTTGTGACGGAGATGGTAGTTACTATGATGGTAATGATGGTACTTGTGACGGTGATGGTAGTGATAGTGATGATGGTAGTTGTTGTGGTGAAGGTAGTGATGGTGATGATGGTAGTTGTGGCGGTGATGGTAGTTATAATGATGGTGATCATGGTAGTTGTGGTGGTGATGGTGATGATGGTAGCTGTGTCGGTGATGGTAGTGATGGTGATGATGGTAGTTGTGTCGGTGATGGTAGCGATGGTGATGATAGTTTTTGTGGCGTGAAGGTAGTGATGGTGATGATGGTGTTGTGGCGGTGATGGTAGTGATGGTGATGATGGTGTTGTGGCGGTGATGGTATGGTGATGGGTGATGATGGTAGATGGTGTGGCGGTGATGGTATTGATGGTGATGATGGTAGCTGTGGCGGTCTTGGTAGTGATGGTGATGATGGTAGTTGTGGTGGTGATGGTAGTGATAGTGATTATGGTAGTTGTGGGGGTGATGGTAGTTATTATGATGGTAATGATGGTAGTTTTGGCGGTGTGGTAGTGATGGTGATGATGGTAGTTGCGGCGGTAAAGGTAGTGATGGTAGTTTTGGCTGTGATGGTAGTTATTATGATGATAATTGTAATCACTATTGCTGTAATGGTTGTAATAGTTATCATGGCAGTGATGTTAGTAACGTTGGTTAGAGCACTCACGGTGGTGTTAGTTGTGGTGTTGTTAGTCGCGGTGGTTATAAGATTGCGTCAACACTATATATAAGACAGGATGTTGGGAAGTCCAAAGATAACACGACTCTGACACAGTTGAGCCCCCCCCCCCCACCCCTATAATATACTGAAGAGTGCTACTAATGTCGTGCCCCGTATGGTAAAACAATTATAATAATTTGTTATTATATGTTGTTTTTGGTTGGGGGTTGTCACTCCAGTAAGAAATTATAGTTGCATTATTAAACTAATGAATAACAGACGTGTGTAATTAGAGGAAATTGTTAAACTGGGCTCTTTGTACACAACGGCACATTCGAGTGTGATTACGTAAACTTTTATGCACATTTGCAACAGTTAGTTTTTCATTTGTATGTTGTTATAATTGTTACTGATGCGGTAAAATATAATTGACTAAACCCTAGCAATAAATTATTATTTTTATTAGTAAAGAATCCCTGGATATTAGACTCCACAGCTTATTTAATCTAAAGATTAATCCTCCTTACATTAACCTAACTAGCCTAACCTAGCCTTACCTAGCCCTAAACTTAAACTTACCTTATGTAACCTAACCTAACTTAACCTGGTTGAGAGGTGTTAAGGAATGTGGGTATGGTGAGGCCTACAGTAGAGGGTAAGCTGATATGAGGGGAGAGAAGGAGGGAGAGAGAATAAATGGGGAATAATGGCGTAACCGGTGATAACAGGGGAAACAGGGATACCAGGCGTTAGGTTATTTTATTTCTAATGGCTCACCGTATCACTGCATATTACCAAAGACATGCAGGACAGTGTTTTATTCAACACAAGGAAATTGAGAACTAATCATAACGGTTCTTGGTTTATTAACGACGTTACTTAAAATAACCAGTTACACTTCAAAATAATACCCTATCTTCCTAGCTAGCTAACCCAGGGGTCATATGAATCACATTACATTTCGTGAATCGGATAAGACCTAATAGGTACCGTACTCACATTATATCCCGCCACCTGGGTTAAGTCAAGGAGGAAGGGGGGCAGCACTAAACCAACACTTATAAGCAAAATAAAACTAGTGATAACCTCTTGGCATTCCTCAAAGCTAACAGAGAATTTCGTGAACTCAAAGGTCAGGTGAGAAACACCTATTGGGAACAATTCTTACAGGGGATTAATAGAACAACCACTCTAGCAGAAGTGTGGAACAAAATTAGAGCCATTACCAAGTCACCCACCCCTGTCCAGCTTTATCACAGCCCTGCAGAATATGCTGACATGCTATTAGACCAATGGTCTAGTGTGTCACAAATCACTTCCCTGCCCCCTGACATACAGCAATATCTTAACACCACACACATTCATAGGGGTTTCAATATTGAAATAGCCTGTTCCTCACCAGACCTTACCGAACAGTTTCCTTTAACGCACCACGAACTAACAACAGCACTAATGAAAGGTGAGTCATCCTCACCTGGTGAGGATGGCATAACCTATAACACCCTGAGATTGTTGAATGAGATCCTTAACCATCCACTGCTTGACCTGTATCAAATGAGCCTCACACAGGGTATTCTGCCTAAGACATGGACTCATGGAAACATAGTACCAATCCCTAAAGCTAATTCTCCAAACTTCAGGCCAGTTTCACTCACATCCTGTATGTGTAAAGTTCTTGAAAGAGTTGTTCTAAACCGTCTCATGTTTCAAGTCAAAGACAAACTCGCCCCTAATCTGTACGGGGTTCATGCCAGGGCGTAGCACACAGACATGCTTTGCAGAATATCTTGTTCACTGAAAAGATAAGACACAAACAGCCTTCATAGACCTTAAATCAGCCTTTGATGTAGCTAATAGAGACATATACTTGAGCAACTAGCTAATTTTGGCATGCAAGGTAACCTCCTGACATGGATAAAGGGTTATCTGTCCAACAGGTATGCCAGTGTTCTCTTTAGGGGAGTTAAAAGTGCCAGAATGAGATCATTTGAGCTTGGCACGCCTCAGGGAGGAGTGTTAAGTCCTATGCTCTTTAATATACTGATGCACAAGCTTATTGCTGATATTCCAGTTCAGCCAAACGAAGCCGTAATATGCTATGCTGATGATATCTGCATTATGACACAAACCAAACTCAGGCTCCAAGCCTTGCTGGATGTATTTGCTCGGAGAACTGTGGAATGTGGTCTCATATTATCTGTTGACAAAACGAGGGTCCTCAATCCTTGTCCTGCTCACCCTCTGCCTCTTGACTTTAACATTAACAGCATGCCCTTGGAACTATGTAGCTCCCATAAATATCTTGGAATTTGTGTGAATTTTGCAAACTTTGTCAGCAACCTTCGTGCCAAACAAATGCAGGGCATTAAACCCCTCAGAACCCTTGTTGGCAAGGGCTATGGAATGAACATCACCAATGATCGTACTTTCTATCTTCACTTCATTCGTTCTGTAGTTGACTATCATGCTCTCCATCTTGTGACTATTCAGCCTAAACAACTCAACAGCTTTGAGGTAGTGCAAAATGAAGCCATGCCCATCATTCTAGGGTGCCCAAAATCAACCAGAATTGTAAACATGAGGAAAGAGCTCGGACTGCCCTCCCTATCTGAAAGGATAGCTCTACTTAATACCATGTTTTGTGTCAAAGATTTGAAGAACAATGGTTCCCAAACTACAGCTCAAACTGAGTTGATGTTTTATCTAAGTAATCCCGACCATCTCGCTAACCTTCCACAAAAGACTCTCTTTGGGGCGTGGCTTCATAAAAGTGTTGCAGATCTCTTGAAACTGAATGTCCCAATCACCCCAGACGAACCTATTAATGCTATTCCTCCTTGGCTGGATATATCAGTTCCTATTAATTACACTCCTGTTGGTAGTAAGCAAATATTAAACACAGATGTGGTGAGATGTGTCACATGTTACGAACCACGCCACCAATTGTCATGATCTACCTACCCAGCACTACGAACTACGCCATCTATTGCCCTGATCTACCTACCCAGCACCATGAGCAACGCCATCTAGGGACGAAACCCGAGTATGACTAGTCTTAGTTACCACTCCGGGGTTTCCCTTCTCCATATCCTGGTTGTTGCGTCACCTCCTAAAAGTCTTCTTCGTCAGCTCCAGTTCGATGAGAGTTCAGTTCACTCTGGGAAGTGACCACAGGATCACCTATCCTGGAAACCTACGGCACAGTGACTACCTACCGTCTTCTACAATACTCAGCCTTACTCGTCGGCCATCTCAGCTCTGCACTTAAGTATTTGTAATCTTATATTGCCTCCCACCTCCACCTTGCTTCAAAATTATTGTATGTTGTATAAATATGTATATACTGTTAATGTTTAGGTTAAGTATGGTTAAGGGTAAATTATAGAAAGCTGAATATTTTGTTTAGGAATTTATGGTACTTTATTATACACAACAAAAACTCGCATCCTTTATCTACCCTTTTATAGTCCGATTGTCTTTTTTTTTTTTTTGTTGCCTGTTGGGATCTGGGTAGACTTTTAACTATATTCTAAATCCCCAACTCGTAACACACACTAGAAACTATTAACAGACACATAGAGAGTAATAAATCAAGTGAATGTTATGCTTTTACTGATGGTTCTGTGCAGACAAACACAGGTAGAACAGATTGTGCAATTGTAATATATAAAGAGAAAGAGATGATAGTGTCACACAAGCAAAGGCTGAACAACTAGGCCAGTACAACACAAACTGAACTAACTGGAATCTACTTAGCCACAGATTCCTTCTAAGAAAATGGAGGTGGGGTGATATTCTGTGACTCTCAAAGTGCTTTGAAATCAATGAACAGCCCGTCAGGTTCTATGTCTAAAGTTGTATGTGATATTAAAAGGAATGTGATAACTGCCAATGAGAACAACTTTCGTATCGAATTTGTGTGGATTCCGTCCCATGTTGGAATTAGGTATCATGACCGTGCTGATAGACTTGCCAATGAGGCATGTAAGAAAGAAAATGTTGACCGTGACTCTGGCCTGTGTTACGAACCCCGCCACCAATTGTCAAGATCTACCTACCCAGTACTACGAACCACGCCATCTATTGTCTTGATCTACCTACCCAGCACCACGAGCAACGCCATCTAGGGACGAAACACGAGTATGACTCGTCTTAGTTACCACTCCGGGGTTTCCCTTCTCCATATCCTGGTTGTTGCGTCACCTCCTCAAAGTCTTCTTGGTCAGCTCCAATTCGAGGAGAGAGCATTACACTCTGGGAAGTGACCACAGGATTACCTATCCTGGAAACCTACGGCACAGTGACTACCTACCGTCTTCTACAATACTCAGCCTTGCTCGTCAGCCATCTCAGCTCCGCACTTAAGTATTTGTAATCTTATATTGCCTCCCCCACGTCCACTTGCTTCAAAATTGTTTATGTTGTATAAATATGTATATACTGTCAATGTTTAGGTTAAGTATGGTTAAGGGTAAATTATAGAACGCTGAATATTTTGTTAAAGGATTTATGGTACTTTATTATACACAACAAAAACTCGCATCCTTTGTCTACCCTTTTATAGTCCGATTGTCTTTGTTTTTGTTTTTTGTTGCTTGTTGGGATCTGGGTAGACTTTTAACTATATTCTAAATCCCCAACTCGTAACAAATGGCGACCGTGACAGGACACAGCATTAAGTGCCATATTCCTTCCTCCCTTGTAACTCCTTGTTAATTATTCCTCCCAGTCACTTCTGTTCACAATTGCTTTACGGTGGTTTAAAGTTTCCTTCATATGTGTGTGCATATATTGGTATTATCGTACAGTAAGAGTGACAGACGGAGGATATTAGGTTCCAAGTGTCATAAGGCTTACCTGTTATTACACATGGCAGTCGTGTAGTAAGTCTTATCGAGTGTAGGGAAGAATCCGGATCTGTTTAATGCCGTACCCTCACTCCAGAGTAGGCTGTTCCATAGTCACTAGCTTAGGGTGAAGTGATATCTTGGGACGCCCCGCTCTAACAGGACCCCATAATTATAAAGCCTCCATTATTGTTCTTCTCATTATCTCATTCGGGGTCAATCATACCAAACTCAAGGGTTGTTAATCCGGATCTTTATATAAATGCCGTAATACGCCCTTCCTCTTTCAAGTATCTCAGGGTTGTTAATCCGGATCTTTATATTAATGCCGTAATACGCCCTTCCTCTCTCAAGTATCTCAGGGTTGTTAATCCGGATCTTTATATTAATGCCGTAATACGCCCTTCCTCTTTCAAGTATCTCAGGGTTGTTAATCCGGATCTTTATATAAATGCCGTAATACGCCCTTCCTCTTTCAAGTATCTTAGGGTTGTTAATCCGGATCTTTATATTAATGCCGTAATACGTCCTTCCTCTTTCAAGTATCTCAGGGTTGTTAATCCGGATCTTTATATAAATGCGGTAATACGCCCTTCCTCTTTCAAGTATCTCAGGGTTGTTAATCCGGATCTTTATATTAATGCCGTAATACGTCCTTCCCGTTTCAAGTCTCTTATCCTTATCTAAGGATCTTCTCAGAACAACAATATTCATAAGTGTAATTTCCCTAGGTATAACTTGGTTAGTTTCCGGTACTTTCTGGTTATCCACTGCCGTGATATTTTCTAGGGTAATCCACTTATCTTATCTTTTGACCATTAGTTAATTTATCCTAGTTTTCTTAACAATGGCCACATCAGGTTTTGATCTCCAGGATTTTATTGAAAATCCTTCCGTAGCTAAATTACGTGTTAATATCCTGAAGAAAGAATGGAAAGAAATAGCCAACTATTACAATATCCCATTTTCACAGCAACTGACTAAGGAAATGTGAAAAAATCATGTAATTGAAATGTTGGTTCAACAAGAAGTTTTAAAAGAATCCGCTGTTGACCGATTAACGCCCATGTCCAAGAAACTTCAACCACTATCCACCACCCCTCCTCACTCAGAAGTTGCCTCAGGTCTGGCTAGCCCTCAAGAAAAAGCACAAAGAGTAGACGCCTTGGAACTAGAACGAGCTAGGTTCGAGTTCCAAATCAAAATGAAAGAACTCGAGTTGGAGCATGAGGGAAGGTCGGAACAGGCCAAGTTGGAGCAGGAGGTTAGACTGAAAGAACTACAGGTGAGAGAGATAGAAGTCACCTTAACATCGGAGTTTAAATCAAAAGAAGTGGCATTAAAAGAGAAACTAGCTGCTTTTAACCCTGCTACTGCTTCTTCCCTTGTTCCCGGGTTTGATGAATCCGATATGGACGGGTCATTTAGGACTTTTGAGAAAATAGCCGGGAAGAATGAGTGGCCCAAGGACCAGTGGGTGTCAGTGTTAGTTCCTAAATTATGTGGTAAGGCTCGTAGAGTTTATAACTGTTTAGACCAGACTGATGACTATGATAACGTAAAAAAGAATATCCTCACCTCTTATGCTATCACGCCAGATGGATACCGGCAGAAGTTTCGTAAACTAACCAAACCATTTTCACACACCTTTGTTGAGTTTGCTCAAGAAAAGCTTAGGTTTTTTAAAAAGTGGTTAGAAGCTACAGAGACCTCCACATTTCAGGATTTGTTAAATTTGGTAGTCCTGGAGGAGTGGAAGAGCAAGATACCATTTCACATCTTGAAGCATGTGGAGGAGCGTGGAGAGGTTAATTTAGGGCGTGCGGCTGAGCTGGCTGATGCGTACGCCTTGCTGGTGGAGTCACTGGGCAGTAGAGAACGTGGTACTTCCCGACATGTTAGGTCCTCCTCTGATGATAACCTTGGGGGCGTGAGTGGTAGGTCGAAAGGTCCCACACCTACCCCCCCTGATGCAACCAAGTTTACTTGTTCTTACTGTAAAAACCCAGGCCATACGATCCAGACTTGTAAACACCCAAAGTGTCGAATTGCTAAAAGTAGTTCCTTGGATCCCAAATCCAAACCAATAGCAACCACCAATGTGGAAAGGCCCCATCAGGATCTCTTCTCTTCATTCACCTATGAGGGAAAAATTTCAATCATAGAGGGGTCTCGTTCTTTCCCTATTCGTATACTACGTGATACGGGCGCAGCACAATCTATCCTCCTGTTTAACGTCATTCCTAATATATCTACCGCATTTACTAATGAGAGTGTTCTAATTTCAGATCTCTCATCCCATTCTTCCTATCCTTTAGCTAAAGTGCACCTCCAATGTCCCTTGATTACTGGGGAAGTGGAAATAGCCATT